>NW_025534556.1:0-72500 GCF_020615455.1 Coregonus clupeaformis | reverse complement strand
TGACGGGGCCCCAGGGCCAGTCCTGTTTCAGCTCTGTGGTCCAGACTGACGGGGCCCCAGGGCCAGTCCTGTTTCATCTCTGTGGTCCAGACTGACGGGGCCCCAGGGCCAGTCCTGTTTCAGCTCTGTGGTCTAGACTGACGGGGCTCCAGGGCCAGTCCTGTTTCAGCTCTGTGGTCCAGACTGACGGGGCCCCAGGGCCAGTCCTGTTTCAGCTCTGTGGTCTAGAAGTCCTTTTTCTTCTCAGTCTCTTTCCCAACTTCCTCCTCCACCAGGGCCTTGAAACAGGACTGGCACTGGGGCTCCTATCTTCAACTAACAAATGTTGTCCTGTGACAGGCCAGCGAGCTGTGGTCGGCTAACCCTGAATCCTAACGTCAGTGCCTTCACAACATCTCCAGCTAACGGCAGTTTGGAACAGTCATTATCCGGTCTCAGACACACAGACGTGACAGCCATGGGAGAGGAAAACATCTGTCAGGACAGCTAGTCTGTAAATCATCTTCCCACTGCAGTGTGACTGGGGCCCTATCACTGGCTTTCAGCATGCTGTTGATTGCTGTGTTGTAGATCCATGTTTACATGTTGACTCTGTGGTCAGGGGGTTAGGGCCCCTTGTCAGGTGACAGCATCATTCATCACGAGTTGACTTTGTTTGTTTCTGCTTTTTAAAAATGTTGGACCACAGAAAACCAACATACTGCACCATGCCAAGTAGAGGAAGAATCAGCAAGCTGTTGTGGTGTTGGCTGGCTTAGGCCTGCTCCAAAGCACAATCCAACCACAGCCCCAAACAGACTATGCTATGCCTGGCAGCCCCTGGCTTCTAACAATATACATTTTAGTCATTTAGCAGACGCTCTTATCCAGAGCGACTTTACAGTTAGTGAGTGCATACATTTTTCATACTGGCCCCCCGTGGGAATCAAACCCACAACCCTGGTGTTGCAAGCACCATGCTCTACCAACTGAGCTACAGGAGTATGAACGTTAAACTATCATCTCATAACTGTCTTCTCTACAATATACAGTCAGATTTAACACAATAAATACCTTTCTCAAAAGTAAACTGAACAAAAGTATAAACGCAACAGTTAATGTAAGGAAATCAGTCAATTTAAATAAATAAATTAGGCCCTAATCTGAGGATTTTACATGACTGTGCATTTTACATGACTGTGGGGCGCAGCCATGGGTGGGCTTGGGAGGGCATAGGCCCACCCAGTTGGGTGCCAGGCCCACCCATTGGGGAGCCAGGCCCAGCCAATCAGAATGAATTTTTCCCCACAAAAGGGCTTTATTACAGACAGAAATACTCCTCAGTTACATCAGCTGTCTGGGTGGCTGGTCTCAGACAATCCCACAGGTGAAGAAGCCGGATGTGGAGGTCCTGGTCTGGTGTGGTTACACGTGGTCTGCGGTTGTGAGGCCAGTTGGATGTACTGCCAAATTCTCTAAAACGACGTTGGAGGCGGCTTATGGTAGAGAAATTAATATGAAATTATCTGGCAATTGCTCTGGTGGACATTCCTGCAGTCAGCATGCCAATTGCATGCTCCCTCAAAACTTGAGACATTTGTGGCATTGTGTTGTGTGACACAACTGCACATTTTAGAGTGGCCTTTTATTGTCCCCAGCACAAGGTGCACCTGTGTAATGATCATGCTGTTTAATCAGCTTCTTGATATGCCACACCTGTCAGGTGGATGGATTATCTTGGCAAACGAAAAATGCTCACTAAAGGGGATGTAAACAAATTTGTGCACAACATTTGAGAGAAATAAGCTTTTTGTGCGTATGGAACATTTCTGGGATCTTTTACTTCATTTACATTTTAGTCATTTAGCAGACGCTCTTATCCAGAGCGACTTACAGGAGCAATTAGGGTTAAGCGCCTTGCTCAAGGGCACATCGACAGATTTTTCACCTAGTCGGCTCGGGGATTAGAACCAGCGACCTTTCGGTTACTGGCACAACGCTCTTAACCACTAAGCTACCTGCCGCCCCATTTCAGCTCATGAAACATGGGACCAACACTTTACATGTTGCATTTATATTTTTGTTCAGTTTGATTGTAGTTGTTCCCAGTTCATTATGTATTTTATATGCTATAGCAGGGAATGGAACTTGCATGGTGTAGTGATGATGGAGGCTAGGCCTATTGTAGATGTTGCAATATATAGCTTATAATTAATTCATTTAAAATTATGTATTATTTCACATCAATATTGGACATTACGCCATTTACGCAAAGCAACCAAGCACAAAAGCTATGTTATAGGCACCATGTGTAACTCATTCACAGGTTACATAGATATCTTACTGTGTCTTGAATTAACCAGGGGATCACCTCTCAGACGCGTTTCCATGGATATACGGGAAGCGAGCAGGACCAATAAGTGTAGGCTATTTTTGCGCATATAAATAGAACAACAAGAACATAATATGATTACAGAACGGAGGCTACAGACCAAGAGCAGGATATTATAGACCGTTTAGCTAAACGGGAATGACAAGTTACCGGGTAACCAAGGAACCGTTGTTGGCAACCGCCCAGCGTTAGTCCCAACGAGGAGGAAACGAGAACCGCTTTGTGGAATAAATCGGTCTACCGGAGTGACCCGCGCATGAACAACGTCAATCGAAGTTAGCCTATCATTTAAATGAAGTTGAAAGCAGTGACGCGGAAATACTTACCTGCGCCTAAAGACTTCATGGGTGCGATCATATGCCCGGGGATGGACATATAATTGGTCTGAAGACCCTTTGGCACATCCCCTTAATGACAGCGCTCTGAATCAACACAGACAGCAGTGAGTAGATACAGTGATGTAGTGAGTAGGATGTACATTTCTCTGAAATAAAATCTCGAAAGTAGCGTAGTTCCTCTCGTAGGGCCTCAGTGAAAGACAGATCTGAAGGCAACATATTTTGAATATCAGTTAAAAAGTCCCTGCCTATATAGTATGTATAGTATGATGACAACAAATCATCAAAGCGGGAAAAAAAAGTGAATGTTAAAAGTGTTTTGTGTGTGACAGGTCACGTTCGTCACCTGTCTGATGGAAAAATATGAAAAGCTGGCCAAGATTGGAGAGGGTTCATACGGTGTGGTGTTTAAATGCAGACACAGAGAGTCCGGACAGGTAGTCGCCATCAAGAAGTTTGTTGAATCAGAGGATGACCCAGTCATCAAGAAGATAGCACTGAGGGAGATTCGCATGCTGAAAGTAGGAGAAATAAACACCAGAGCTGTGTTCGAATACTCATACTAACTGCCCTAACCTTACTATTTCTGATGTAAATTGAGTTTGTAGTATGCTTATTGGTCATAGTATGGATATACACTACCAGTCAAAAGTTTTAGAACACCTACTCATTCAAGGGTTTTTCTTTATTTTTACTATTTTCTACATTGTCGAATAATAGTGAAGACATCAAAACTATGAAATAACACATATGGAATCATGTAGTATCCCAAAAAGTGTTCAACAAATAAAAATACATGTTATATTTAAGATTCTTCAAATAGCCACCCTTTGTCTTGAGGACAGCTTTGCACACTCTTGGCATTCTCTCAACCAGCTTCACCTGGAATGCTTTTCCAACAGTCTTGAAGGAGTTCCCACATATGCTGAGCACTTGTTGGCTGCTTTTCCTTCACTCTGCGGTCTGACTCATCCCAAACCATCTCAATTTGATTGAGGTCGGGGGATTGTGGAGGCCAGGTCATCTGATGCAGCACTCCAACACTCTCCTTCTTGGTAAAATAGCCCTTACACAGCCTGGAGGTGTGTTAGGTCATTGTCCTGTTGAAAAACAAATGATAGTCCCACTAAGCCCAAACCAGATGGGATGGTGTATCACTGCAGAATGCTGTGGTAGCCATGCTGGTTAAGTGTGCCTTGAATTCTAAATAAATCACAGTGTCACCAGCAAAGCACCCCCAAACCATCACACCTCATCCTCCATGCTTTACGGTGGGAAATGCACATGCGGAGATCATCCGTTCACCCACACCGCGTCTCACAAAGACACGGCGGTTGGAACCAAAAATCTTCAATTTGGACTCCAGACCAAAGGATACATTTCCACTGGTCTAATGTCCATTGCTTGTGTTTCTTGGCCCACGCAAGTCTCTTCTTCTTATTGGTGTCCTTTAATAATAATAATATAATAATATGCCATTTAGCAGACGCTTTTATCCAAAAGCGACTTACAGTTATTTGTGCATAAATTTTTACGTATGGGTGGTCCCGGGGATCGAACCCACTACCCTGGCATTACAAGCACCATGCTCTACCAATTGAGCTACAGAGGACCTTAGTAGTGGTTTCTTTGCAGCAATTTGACTTTGATTCACACAGTCTACTCTGAACAGTTGATGTTGAGATGTGTCTGTTACTTGAACTCTGTGAAGCATTTATTTGGGCTGCAATTTCTGAGGCTGGTAACTCTAATGAACTTATCCTCTGCAGCAGAGGTAACTTTGGGTCTTCCATTCCTATGGCGGTCCTCATGAGAGTCAGTTTCGTCATAGCGCTTTTTGGTTACTACATGATTCCATATGTGTTATTTCATAATTTTGATGTCTTCACTATTATTCTACAATGTAGAAAATTGTAAAAAATAAAGAAAAACCCTTGAATGAGTAGAAGTTCTAAAACTTTTGACCGGTAGTGTAATTAGTTTGCCAAAAGTTCCCGGATGTCATACTAAATTTGCCAAAATACGAAGTATACAAGCAGTGGACACTATTTCCGTGCTTTAAGGGCCCATAATGCAATTCTTCAGAAGATGGGCGTGGTCTTTCACATTTGAAGAAAATGGCAGGAAATATTTAGCCGAAGTCCGACGAGAGCAGATACAAATTCATTGCTTTAACTAATTATGACAAATGTTAACAAAATGTTGAGCAATGTAATAAAGTAATGACTTTTCAAATAAATTACACATTATGTTGGCTGACAATTTGTTAGCTACGCTATCCTTACGAACCGCATAGCATATCATTACAGCAGTATGTACCAGAATGTTAGCTAGATACCTAACGTTAGCTGGCTACTAATACATAGAACTTGCCAGGCAGTATAATAACTATATGCTATCTAACTAACTACCCAACGTTTATTGATTGATTATTCACGTCATTCTTAGCTAAGTGGTATAGTCGTTGTGCGTTCTCAATGGACATAGTTAATTCTGGCTATCTACTCCGCATAGCAACAGCATCAACTTCCAGTAGATAGGGGAAGCGCTAGTATGCTCAACTGAAAGGATATCGTTCGTTTACAGTATACTAAAATGAACTAATAGTATGTAGTATATACTCATTAAGTATGTAGTATACAGTATGTTAGTATGGGTATTCGAACACAGCTCAGGCTCGTACACACACACACACACACACACACACACACACACACACACACACACACACACACACACACACACACACACACACTCACTCGGTCACATAAACACACACACACCACCCTCTCACCACCCCCTCACCACCCTCTCACCACCCCCTCACCACCCTCTCACCACCCCCATCACCCCCTCTCACCACCCTCTCACCACCCCCCTCACCACCCTCTCACCACCCCCTCACCATCCCCTCACCACCCCCTCACTACCCTCTCACCACCCCCTCACCACCCTCTCACCACCCTCTCACCACCCTCTCACCACCCCCTCTCACCACCCTCTCACCACCCCCTCACCACCCTCTCACCACCCCATCACCCCCTCTCACCACCCTCTCACCACCCCCTCACCACCCTCTCACCACCCCCCTCACCATCCCCTCACCACCCCCTCACTACCCTCTCACCACCCCCCTCACCACCCTCTCACCACCCCTCTCACCACCCTCTCACCACCCCCTCACCACACTCTCACCACCCTCTCACCACCCCCTCACCACCCCTCACCACCCTCTCACCACCCCCCTCCCCTCACCACCCCCCTCACCACCCTCTCACCACCCCCCTCACCACCCTCTCACCACCCCCTCACCACCCCCTCACCACCCCCCTCACCACCCTCTTACCACCCTCTCACCACCCCCCTCACCACCCTCTCACCACCCTCTCACCACCCCCTCACCACCCTCTCACCACCCCCTCACCACCCTCTCACCACCCCCTCACCACCCTCTCACCACCCCCTCACCACCCCTCACCACCCTCTCACCACCCCCCTCACCACCCTCTCACCACCCCCCTCACCACCCTCTCACCACCCTCTCACCACCCCCTCACCACCCTCTCACCACCCTCTCACCACCCCTCACCACCCCCTCACCACCCTCTCACCACCCCCTCACCACCTCTCACCACCCTCTCACCACCCCCCTCACCACCCTCTCACCACCCTCTCACCACCCCCTCACCACCCTCTCACCAACCTCTCACCACCCCTCACCACCCTCTCACCACCCTCTCACCACCCCCCTCACCACCCTCTCACCACCCTCTCACCACCCCCTCACCACCCTCTCACCGCCCCCTCACCACCCCCTCACCATCCCCTCACCACCCCCCTCACTACCCTCTCACCACCCCCCTCACCACCCTCTCACCACCCTCTCACCACCCTCTCACCACCCCCCCTCACCACACTCTCACCACCCTCTCACCACCCCCTCACCACCCCCTCACCACCCTCTCACCACCCCCCTCCCCTCACCACCCCCTCACTACCCTCTCACCACCCCCCTCACCACCCTCTCACCACCCCCTCACCACCCCCCTCACCACCCTCTCACCACCCCCCCCACCACCCTCTCACCACCCTCTCACCACCCCCCTCACCACCCTCTCACCACCCTCTCACCACCCCCTCACCACCCTCTCACCACCCCCTCACCACCCTCTCACCACCCCCCTCACCACCCTCTCACCACCCCCTCACCACCCCTCACCACCCTCTCACCACCCCCTCACCACCCTCTCACCACCCTCTCACCACCCCCCTCACCACCCTCTCACCACCCTCTCACCACCCCCTCACCACCCTCTCACCACCCTCTCACCACCCCCCTCACCACCCCCTCACCACCCTCTCACCACCCCCCTCACCACCCTCTCACCACCCCCCCACCACCCTCTCACCACCCTCTCACCACCCCCTCACCACCCTCTCACCACCCTCTCACCATCCCCTCACCACCCCCTCACCACCCTCTCACCACCCCCTCACCACCCCCCTCACCACCCTCTCACCACCCCTCTCACCACCCTCTCACCACCCCTCTCACCACCCCCTCACCACCCCTCTCACCACCCCCTCACCACCCTCTCACCACCCTCTCACCACCCCCTCACCACCCTCTCACCACCCTCTCACCACCCCCTCACCACCCTCTCACCACCCTCTCACCACCCCCCTCACCACCCTCTCACCACCCTCTCACCACCCTCTCACCACCCCCCCACCACCCTCCCACCACCCCCTCACCACCCCCCCACCACCCTCCCACCACCCCTCACCACCCCCTCACCACCCCCCCACCACCCTCTCACCACCCCCTCACCACCCACTGTGTTCCTCCCTGCAGCAGCTAAAGCATGTGAACCTGGTGAACCTCCTGGAGGTCTTCAGGAGGAAGAGACGTCTCCACCTGGTCTTTGAGTTCTGTGAGCAGACCGTCCTGAACGAGCTGGACCGACACCCCCGTGGGTACGTTAACCGGATCACCCTGTCATAACTCCCTAACCCCCGTGGGTACGTTAACTCTATCACCCTGTCATCACTCCTGCGGGCCCAACACAGAACACTTTACTGTCAGCTGCTAATAGAAACGTGAAGGCCTTTGTGTTGGTAAAACCCTCTCACCCTCAGGAGCATGTCTGACTGAACACTAAGATCATCTTTCCTGTTTCATTTAGTGACTCCTCACGTCATACACTTTGCCATGCCACTAGACTGTAATCCAATAGTTACCTGGTGGTTAGTCTAACCACTGGGCTGTAATCCAATAGTTACCTGGTGGTTAGTCTAACCACTGGGCTGTAATCCAATAGTTACCTGGTGGTTAGTCTAACCACTGGGCTGTAATCCAATAGTTACCTGGTGGTTAGTCTAACCACTGGGCTGTAATCCAATAGTTACCTGGTGGTTAGTCTAACCACTGGGCTGTAATCCAATAGTTACCTGGTGGTTAGTCTAACCACTGGGCTGTAATCCAATAGTTACCTGGTGGTTAGTCTGACCACTGGGCTGTAATCCAATAGTTACCTGGTGGTTAGTCTAACCACTGGGCTGTAATCCAATAGTTACCTGGTGGTTAGTCTAACCACTGGGCTGTAATCCAATAGTTACCTGGTGGTTAGTCTAACCACTGGGCTGTAATCCAATAGTTACCCGGTGGTTAGTCTAACCACTGGGCTGTAATCCAATAGTTACCTGGTGGTTAGTGTAATCCAATAGTTACCCGGTGGTTAGTCTGACCACTGGGCTGTAATCCAATAGTTACCTGGTGGTTAGTCTAACCACTGGGCTGTAATCCAATAGTTACCCGGTGGTTAGTCTAACCACTGGGCTGTAATCCAATAGTTACCTGGTGGTTAGTCTAACCACTGGGCTGTAATCCAATAGTTACCTGGTGGTTAGTCTGACCACTGGGCTGTAATCCAATAGTTACCTGGTGGTTAGTCTAACCACTGGGCTGTAATCCAATAGTTACCTGGTGGTTAGTCTGACCACTGGGCTGTAATCCAATAGTTACCTGGTGGTTAGTCTAACCACTGGGCTGTAATCCAATAGTTACCTGGTGGTTAGTCTAACCACTGGGCTGTAATCCAATAGTTACCTGGTGGTTAGTGTAATCCAATAGTTACCCGGTGGTTAGTCTGACCACTGGGCTGTAATCCAATAGTTACCTGGTGGTTAGTCTAACCACTGGGCTGTAATCCAATAGTTACCTGGTGGTTAGTCTAACCACTGGGCTGTAATCCAATAGTTACCTGGTGGTTAGTCTGACCACTGGGCTGTAATCCAATAGTTACCTGGTGGTTAGTCTAACCACTGGGCTGTAATCCAATAGTTACCTGGTGGTTAGTCTAACCACTGGGCTGTAATCCAATAGTTACCTGGTGGTTAGTCTGACCATTGGGCTGTAATCCAATAGTTACCTGGTGGTTAGTCTAACCACTGGGCTGTAATCCAATAGTTACCTGGTGGTTAGTCTAACCACTGGGCTGTAATCCAATAGTTACCTGGTGGTTAGTCTAACCACTGGGCTGTAATCCAATAGTTACCTGGTGGTTAGTCTAACCACTGGGCTGTAATCCAATAGTTACCTGGTGGTTAGTCTGACCACTGGGCTGTAATCCAATAGTTACCTGGTGGTTAGTCTAACCACTGGGCTGTAATCCAATAGTTACCTGGTGGTTAGTCTAACCACTGGGCTGTAATCCAATAGTTACCTGGTGGTTAGTCTGACCACTGGGCTGTAATCCAATAGTTACCTGGTGGTTAGTCTAACCACTGGGCTGTAATCCAATAGTTACCTGGTGGTTAGTCTGACCACTGGGCTGTAATCCAATAGTTACCTGGTGGTTAGTGTAATCCAATAGTTACCTGGTGGTTAGTCTAACCACTGGGCTGTAATCCAATAGTTACCTGGTGGTTAGTCTAACCACTGGGCTGTAATCCAATAGTTACCTGGTGGTTAGTGTAATCCAATAGTTACCTGGTGGTTAGTCTAACCACTGGGCTGTAATCCAATAGTTACCTGGTGGTTAGTCTGACCACTGGGCTGTAATCCAATAGTTACCTGGTGGTTAGTCTAACCACTGGGCTGTAATCCAATAGTTACCTGGTGGTTAGTGTAATCCAATAGTTACCTGGTGGTTAGTCTGACCACTGGGCTGTAATCCAATAGTTACCTGGTGGTTAGTCTAACCACTGGGCTGTAATCCAATAGTTACCCGGTGGTTAGTCTGACCACTGGCGAGATTACAGTAAACATTACTTCTGAGTGTAATGTTTACTGTTAATATTAGTTGTTTATTTCACTTTTCTTTATTACCTACTTCACTTGCTTTGGCATTGTTAACATACGTTTCCCATGCCAGTAAAGCCCTTAAATTGAAATTGAAATTGAAAGAGAGGGTGGGAGCGGGGGACAGAGAGGGGGAGCGAGGGACAGAGAGGGGGAGGGAGAAAGAGAGAGGGGAGGGAGAGATAGGGGGACAGACAAAATGAGAGAGAGGGACAGAGAGGGGGAACAGTGGGTGAACTACATGGTGGGAGACCGTTGCTAAGAGACACTAAAGACAGAGAATGTTAGTGACTGTTGTGAAAGAGGAAATAGTGTTCCCTAAAGAAAATACAGAAACTTTAGCTTGTGTCAGCATACTCTTAATTTACACACGCAAGCACACAGGCACGGACGCATGCACGTACACACACACACACACACACACACACACACACACACACACACACACACACACACACACACACACACACACACACTATTACAGAAGTGAAAAGTAATATAGATGTCAATAAAGCTATGAGACAAAATAACTCTTAATAGAAACCTTTATTGCAGACAGACATTAGAAATGCGTATAGCTGAAACTAACGTTGTGTTTGTGGCAGAAGTTGACGGCCTGTAGAGTCTGCCACACCATACTCTTCAGCTGAGCCTCAGGGACCCTGGAGGAGAACACAATAGGACATATAATAGGACACACACCCCTCTACCCCACACACACTCCGTTCCCAGGACAAAGGGTAGTGTGTATTATGTAGTGTGAAAGCTGCCTCACTACAGGTCCTTTACCCAGAAGGCCATGCAGCAGAAACTCTAGCCGCCCCTGAAAACAAAAGCTGTGGTTGCAAAGGGGCGACAGGCATGCAGTTGCCTGGGTGATAGGGAACTGTTTAAAGCAGGAGTCCGTTTGGATTTGAAGTGAAAGGATCGGAGTACGTAACAATATCATTATGATTATATAGGAACAATACGTAACAATATCATTATGATTATATAGGAACAATACGTAACAATATCATTATGATTATATAGGAACAATACATAACAATATCATTATGATTATATAGGAACAATACATAACAATATCATTATGATTATATAGGAACAATACGTAACAATATCATTATGATTATATAGGAACAATACGTAACAATATCATTATGATTATATAGGAACAATACGTAACAATATCATGATGATTATATATGAACAATACATAACAATATCATTATGATTATATAGGAACAATACATAACAATATCATTATGATTATATAGGAACAATACATAACAATATCATTGTGATTATATAGGAACAATACGTAACAATATCATTATGATTATATAGGAACAATACGTAACAATATCATTATGATTATATAGGAACAATACATAACAATATCATTATGATTATATAGGAACAATACATAACAATATCATTATGATTATATAGGAACAATACATATCATGATGATTATATAGGAACAATACATATCATGATGATTATATAGGAACAATACATATCAATATCATTATGATTATATAGGAACAATACATATCATGATGATTATATAGGAACAATACATATCATGATGATTATATAGGAACAATACATATCAATATCATTATGATTATATAGGAACAATACATATCATTATGATTATATAGGAACAATACATAACAATATCATTATGATTATATAGGAACAATACATAACAATATCATTATGATTATATAGGAACAATACATAACAATATCATTATGATTATATAGGAACAATACATATCATGATGATTATATAGGAACAATACATATCATGATGATTATATAGGAACAATACATATCAATATCATTATGATTATATAGGAACAATACATATCATGATGATTATATAGGAACAATACATATCATGATGATTATATAGGAACAATACATATCAATATCATTATGATTATATAGGAACAATACATATCATGATGATTATATAGGAACAATACATATCATGATGATTATATAGGAACAATACATATCAATATCATTATGATTATATAGGAACAATACATATCATTATGATTATATAGGAACAATACATAACAATATCATTATGATTATATAGGAACAATACATAACAATATCATTATGATTATATAGGAACAATACATAACAATATCATTATGATTATATAGGAACAATACATATCATGATGATTATATAGGAACAATACATATCATGATGATTATATAGGAACAATACATATCAATATCATTATGATTATATAGGAACAATACATATCATGATGATTATATAGGAACAATACATATCAATATCATTATGATTATATAGGAACAATACATATCATTATGATTATATAGGAACAATACATAACAATATCATTATGATTATATAGGAACAATACGTAACAATATCATTATGATTATATAGGAACAATACATATCAATATCATTATGATTATATAGGAACAATACATATCAATATCATTATGATTATATAGGAACAATACATATCATTATGATTATATAGGAACAATACATATCATGATGATTATGTGTTTCTGAACTAATGCAACAACAAAGTCTCTATTACCTCTGACCCTTGTGTGTCCTATTATATGTCCTATTGGTAGAGGGGTGTGTGTCCTATTATATGTCCTATTGTTTTCTCCTCCAGGGTCCCTGAGGCTCAGCTGAAGAGTATGGTGTGGCAGACTCTACAGGCCGTCAACTTCTGCCACAAACACAACGTTAGTTTCAGCTATACGCATTTCTAATGTCTGTCTGCTATGAAGGTTTCTATTAAGAGTTATTTTGTCTCATAGCTTTATTGACATCTATATTACTTTTCACTTCTGTAATAGTGTGTGTGTGTGTGTGTGTGTGTGTGTGTGTGTGTGTGTGTGTGTTGCAGTGTATCCATCGGGATGTGAAGCCAGAGAACATCCTCCTCACCAAGACAGGAATCATCAAACTCTGTGACTTTGGATTCGCCAGGATCCTCAGTAGGTCACATGCACACACACACACACCACAGCCCGTGAGTACGTTTATGTGTGTCACACACACCACAGCCCGTGAGTACGTTTATGTGTGTTTAGCATTCTATGTCTCTCTAATGACTAATTCAACAAGGAGCCTAAAGATATCAGCTGCTGTTCTGGCCTCCTCACTTCCACAGTCAGTCAGCCAGTCAGCCAGTCAGCCAGTCAGCCAGTCAGCCAGTCAGTGAGTCAGTCAGTCAGTCAGTCAGTCAGCCAGTCAGCCAGTCAGCCGGCCAGTCAGCCAGTCAGCCGGCCAGTCAGCCAGTTAGGCAGTCAGCCAGTCAGCCGGCCAGTCAGCCAGTCAGCCGGCCAGTCAGCCAGTTAGGCAGTCAGCCAGTCAGCCGGCCAGTCAGCCAGTCAGCCGGCCAGTCAGCCAGTTAGGCAGTCAGCCAGTCAGCCGGCCAGTCAGCCAGTTAGGCAGTCAGCCAATCAGCTGGCTAGTCAGCCAGTTAGGTAGTGAGCCAGTCAGCCGGCCAGTCAATCAGTCAGAAACTTCAGCCAGTTAGTAATTCAGTTAAGCAGTCAGTCAGCCGGGCGTCCAGTCAGTCAGTCAGCAAGTCAGTCAGCTAGCCGGTTGGCCAGTCAACCGGCCAGTCAGTCAGCCAGCCGGTTGGCCAGTCAGCCGGCCAGTCAGTCAGTCAGCCAGCCAGTCAGTCAGTCAGTCAGTTAGGCAACCAGTCAGTCAGCCAGCCTGTGTCTCAGTTTACCTACTGTGCGTGTTGTTTCAGTATATTGTTACTATACATTAATATGTAACAATAACAGGTAGTCAGTCAGTCAGTCAGCAGGTGTTGTAGTCTGCCTCTCTGTGTAATGTTCATGTTATTCAATGTCTCTCTCTCACCTCTCTCTCTCTCTCTCTCTCTCTCTCTCTCTCTCTCTCTCTCTCTCTCTCTCTCTCTCTCTCTCTCTCTGCCTCTCTCTCTCTCTCTGTTCTCTCTCTCTCTCTCTCTCTCTCTCTCTCTCTCTCTCTCTCTCTCTCTCTCTCTCTCTCTCTCTCTCTCTCTCTCTCTCTCTCTCTCTCTCTCTCTCTCTCTCTCTCTCTCTCCAGCTGGGCCAGGCGATGACTATACAGACTACGTGGCTACCCGGTGGTATCGGGCTCCAGAGCTCCTGGTGGGTGATACTCAGTATGGAGCCCCGGTGGACCTCTGGGCGCTGGGCTGTGTATTCGCTGAGCTACTCCATGGAAACCCTCTCTGGCCTGGACGCTCCGACGTCGACCAGCTCTACCTCATCAGACGCACTCTAGGTACACAGTGAGAAGGAGCAAATGTATTGTCCTGGGTTATTTAAAACAACGTCTGTTTGCTGTTTTGCTGCCTGCTGCCTGTGATAACCTCCATTCTGACCCCATCAGGTGACCTGATCCCTCGTCACCAGCAGGTGTTCCGATCCAACGTGTTCTTCAGCGGAGTCAGCATCCCCGAGCCAGAAACTATGGTACCTAACTATTTATATATACTATAACTAACTATATTACTATATCCCCTGGTCTAGCCAGACACTACAATACCTAACTATATATACACTATACTATACTATACTATAACTAACTATATTACTATATCCCTTGGCCTAGCCAGACACGACAGTACCTAACTAAATATACTATACTATACTATAATATAGTATACTATACTATACAATACAATAACTAACTATATTACTATATCCCCTGGTCTAGCCAGACACTACAATACCTAACTATATATACACTATACTATACTATACTATACTATACTATACTATACTATACTTTAACTAACTATATTACTATATCCCTTGGTCTAGCCAGACACTACAGTACCTAACTATATATACTATACTATACTATACTATACTATAATATACTATACTATACTATACTATACTATACTATACTATACTATACTATACTATACTATAATATAATATACTATACTATACTATACAATAGCTACCTATATGACTATATCCCCTGGTCTAGCCAGACAATACAATACCTAAATATATACACACTATTATACTATACTATACTATACTATACTATACTATACTATACTATACTATACTATACTATACTATACTATACAATAGCTAACTATATTACTATATCCCCTGGTCTAGCCAGACACTACAGTACCTAACTAAATATACTATACTATACTATAATATAGTATACTATACTATACAATACAATAACTAACTATATTACTATATCCCCTGGTCTAGCCAGACACTACAATACCTAACTATATATACACTATACTATACTATACTATACTATACTATACTATACTATACTATACTTTAACTAACTATATTACTATATCCCTTGGTCTAGCCAGACACTACAGTACCTAACTATATATACTATACTATACTATACTATACTATACTATACTATACTATACTATACTATACTATACTATACTATACTATACTATACTATAATATACTATACTATACTATACAATAGCTACCTATATGACTATATCCCCTGGTCTAGCCAGACAATACAATACCTAAATATATACACACTATTATACTATACTATACTATACTATACTATACTATACTATACTATACTATACTATACAATAGCTAACTATATTACTATATCCCCTGGTCTAGCCAGACACTACAGTACCTAACTATATATACACTATATTATACTATACTATACTATAACTAACTATATTACTATATCCCTTGGCCTAGCCATACACTACAGTACCTAACTAAATATACTATACTATACTATACTATACTATACTATACTATACAATAACTAACTATATTACTATATCCCCTGGTCTAGCCAGACACTACAATACCTAACTATATATACACTATACTATACTATACTATACTTTAACTAACTATATTACTATATCCCTTGGCCTAGCCATACACTACAGTACCTAACTAAATATACTATACTATACTATACTATACTATACTATACTATACTATACTATACAATAACTAACTATATTACTATATCCCCTGGTCTAGCCAGACACTACAATACCTAACTATATATACACTATACTATAATATACTATACTATACTTTAACTAACTATATTACTATATCCCTTGGTCTAGCCAGACACTACAGTACCTAACTATATATACTATACTATACTATACAATAGCTAACTATATTACTATATCCCCTGGTCTAGCCAGACAATACAATACCTAAATATATACACACTATTATACTATACTATACTATACTATACTATACTATACTATACTATACTATACTATACTATACTATACTATACTATACTATACTATACTATACAATAGCTAACTATATTACTATATCCCCTGGTCTAGCCAGACACTACAGTACCTAACTATATATACACACTATACTATACTATACTATACTATACTATACTATACTATAATATACTATAACTAACTATATTACCATATATCCTGGCCTAGCCATACACCATGGTACATAACTATAGTATAGTATAGTATACTATACTATACTATACTATACTATACTATATTATACTATACTATACTATACTATACTATAACTAACTATATTATTATATCCCCTGGCCTAGCCAGACACTACAATACCTAACTATATATACACACTATACTATACTATACTATACTATACTATAACTAACTATATTACTATATCCCCTGGCCTAGCCAGACACTACAATACCTAACTATATATACACACTATACTATACTATACTATACTATACTATAACTAACTATATTACTATATCCCCTGGTCTAGCCAGACACAACAATACCTAAATATATATACACTATACTATACTATACTATACTATAACTAACTATATTACTATATCCCATGGCCTAGCCATACACCATGGTACATAACTATACTATAGTATAGTATAGTATAGTATAGTATAGTATAGTATAGTATAGTATATTATACTACTATACTATACTATACTATACAATAACTAACTATATTACTATATCGCCTGGCCTAGCCAGACACTACAATACCTAACTATATATACACACTATACTATACTATAACTAACTATATTAGTATATCCCTTGGCCTAGCCAGACACTACAGTACCTAACTATATATACACTATACTATACTATACTATACTATACTATACTATACTATAACTAACTATATTACTATATCCCCTGGTCTAGCCAGACACTACAATACCTAAATATATATACACTATACTATACTATACTATACTATACTATAACTAACTATATTACTATATCCCTTGCCCTAGCCAGACAATACAGTACCTAACTATATATACACTATATTATACTATACTATACTATACTATACTATACAATAACTAACTATATTACTATATCCCCTGGGCTAGCCAGACACTACAGTACCTAACTATATATACACTATACTATATTATACTATACTATACCTAACCATATTACTATATCCCCTGTCCTAGCCAGACACTACAATACCTAACTATATATACAATATACTATATTATACTGTACTATACTATACTATACTATACCTAACTATATTACTATATCCCCTGGCCTAGCCAGACACTATGGTACGTAACTATATATACTATACTATACTATAACTAACTATATTACTATATCCCTTGGTCTAGCCAGACACTATGGTACGTAACTATATATACTATACTATACTATACCTAACTATATTACTATATCCCCTGGCCTAGCCAGACACTACAATACCTAACTATATATACTATACTATACTATACTATAACTAACTATATTACTATATCCCTTGGTCTAGCCAGACACTATGGTACGTAACTATATATATTATACTATACTATACCTAACTATATTACTATATCCCCTGGCCTAGCCAGACACTACAATGCCTAACTATATATACACACTATACTATAAATAACTATATTACTATATCCCCTGGCCTAGCCATACACTATGGTACATAACTATACTATACTATACTATATTATATTATACTATACTATACAATAACTAACTATATTACTATATCCCCTGGCCTAGCCAGACACTACAATACCTAACTATATATACACACTATACTATACTATACTATACTATACTATACTATACTATACTATACTATACTATATGTGGTCCTCTGTAGCTCAGCTGGTAAAGCACGGCGCTTGTAACGCCAAGGTAGTGGGTTCGATCCCCAGGACCACCCATACACAAAAAAAAAAATGTATGCACGCATGACTGTAAGTCGCTTTGGATAAAAGCGTCTGCTAAATGGCATATTATAATTATAATTATAATATTATAATACTATACTATAACTAACTATATTAGTATATCCCCTGGCCTAGCCAGACACTACAATACCTAACTATATATACACTATACTATATTATATATACTATACTATACTATACCTAACTATATTACTATATCCCCTGGCCTAGCCAGACACTATGGTACGTAACTATATATACTATACTATACTATACTATAACTAACTATATTACTATATCCCCTGGCCTAGCCAGACACTATGGTACGTAACTATATATACTATACTATACTATAACTAACTATATTACTATATCCCCTGGCCTAGCCGGACACTACAGTACCTAACTATATATACAATATATTATACTATACTATACTATAATATACTATACCTAACTATATTACTATATCCCCTGGCCTAGCCAGACACTATGGTACGTAACTATATATACTATACTATACTATACTATAACTAACTATATTACTATATCCCTTGGTCTAGCCAGACACTATGGTACGTAACTATATATACTATACTATACTATACCTAACTATATTACTATATCCCCTGGCTTAGCCAGACACTACAATACCTAACTATATATACACATTATACTATACTATACTATACTATAACTAACTATATTACTATATCCCTTGGCCTAGCCAGACACTACAATACCTAACTATATATACTATACTATACTATAACTAACTATATTACTATATCCCTTGGTCTAGCCAGACACTATGTTACGTAACTATATATACTATACTATACTATACTATACAATAACTAACTATATTACTATATTCCCTGGCCTAGCCAGACACTACAATACCTAACTATATATACACATTATACTATACTATACTATACTGTACTATACTATACTATAACTAACTATATTACTATATCCCCTGGCCTAGCCATACACTATGGTACATAACTATACTATACTATACTATACTATACTATATTATATTATATTATATTATATTATACTATACTATACTATACTATACTATACTATACTATACAATAACTAACTATATTACTATATCCCCTGGCCTAGCCAGACACTATGGTACGTAACTATATATACTATACTATACTATACTATAACTAACTATATTACTATATCCCTTGGTCTAGCCAGACACTATGGTACGTAACTATATATACTATACTATACTATACCTAACTATATTACTATATCCCCTGGCCTAGCCAGACACTACAATACCTAACTATATATACACATTATACTATACTATACTATAACTAACTATATTACTATATCCCTTGGCCTAGCCAGACACTACAATACCTAACTATATATACTATACTATACTATAACTAACTATATTACTATATCCCTTGGTCTAGCCAGACACTATGTTACGTAACTATATATACTATACTATACTATACTATACAATAACTAACTATATTACTATATTCCCTGGCCTAGCCAGACACTACAATACCTAACTATATATACACATTATACTATACTATACTATACTGTACTATACTATACTATAACTAACTATATTACTATATCCCCTGGCCTAGCCATACACTATGGTACATAACTATACTATACTATACTATACTATACTATACTATACTATATTATATTATATTATATTATATTATATTATATTATATTATACTATACTATACTATACTATACTATACTATACAATAACTAACTATATTAATATATCCCCTGGCCTAGCCAGACACTACAATACCTAACTATATATATGTCACGAGTTACAAAGCCAGAACCCAGAAGCAGACCAGGACAAGGTAAGTTGAAACGAAGGTGAGTGTTTATTTACAAATTCAAGAGTGATGCTGAATAATCCAGGGAACAGAGCGGGCGGCGTGGATGAGTTGTTGAGGATGCAGTTGTTGGTCCAATGATGGCTCGGCAGCCGCCGACCATCAGGCAGAGGTAGGGTGAAGGTTCCGGACGAGTGACTGCAGATGGAACAAAACGGAGGTAAGTAAACAACAAACCAACAAGGTGCAAAACAACAAAACTAACGCTAGAGGCTCTAAGACTGATACTCTGGTAAACCTACTGTTCATGGCTAACGATCCGGCAGGGAATGGATGTTAGGCCAGAGCCTAAGAAGGGTGATGATCAGGACCAGGTGTGCAGATTGCTGATGGGATGCAGGTGCGGAAATCAAGAGAGCTCCCCGGAGCGTTCCAGAACCCTCGGGAAACTGGAGATCCCGAGCAGAAAAACTAGTCCACAGACAGGACCCGACTCAGACTGCCGGGATCGTTACAGTACCCCCCTCCGACGAACGCCACCGGGCGGACTCCCGGAGCGCCAGGATGGAGGCGGTAGAAGTCACGGATGAGGTCAGCATCTAGGATCTGTCGCCGCGGAATCCAACTCCTCTCTTCAGGACCATACCCCTCCCAGTCCACGAGATACTGGAAACCCCGGCCCCGCCGTCTGGAATCCATGATGCGTCGCACCGTGTAGGCAGGACCACCTCCGATCATCCGAGGAGGAGGAGGAGGAGGCGGAGGAGGCAACAGAGGACTGAGGAAAACAGGCTTGAGGCAGGAGACATGAAAGGTGGGATGGACTCTGAGCGTCCTCGGGAGTTTGAGTCGAACTGCCACCGGATTGATCACCTTCTCCACCACAAACGGACCAATGAACTTCGGTAACAACTTCCTAGACTCAGTCCGTAAAGGAAGATCCCGTGTGGCCAACCAGACCCTATCTCCGATGGTGTAGGTGGGAGCGGGGATCCGGCGACGATTCGCCTGGAGCTGATACCGGTCCGAAACTCTAAGGAGTGCCTTTCTGGCCCGATGCCAGGTCCGGTGGCAACGACGAATATGGGCCTGAACAGAAGGCACTGAGAGCTCCTTCTCCTGAGAAGGGAACAAGGGAGGTTGGTAGCCATACAGGCACTGGAAGGGAGACATCCCAGTGGCAGATGTAGGGAGAGTATTGTGGGCATACTCAACCCAAGGCAACTGAGAGACCCAGGAGGTGGGGTTGGAAGAGGCCAGGCAGCGTAGCGTGGATTCCATCTTCTGGTTGGCTCTCTCCGCCTGACCATTAGATTGGGGGTGAAAACCAGATGTGAGACTGACTGTAGCTCCAATGGCCAAACAGAAGGACTTCCAGACAGCAGAGGTAAACTGAGGACCACGGTCGGAAACGATATCACTGGGCAACCCGTGGACCCTGAAAACCTCCCTAACCAGGATCTCGGACGTCTCCGAGGCAGAGGGAAGCTTGGCAATTGGCACAAAGTGGGCGAACTTGCTGAATCTGTCCACGATAGTCAGAACGACCGTGTTCCCCTCAGAAGCGGACAACCCAGTGACAAAGTCCAGGGCCAGATGCGACCATGGTCGCCGGGGAATAGGAAGGGGGTGAAGTAGTCCAGAGCTGGGCCGATTGGTACCCTTATTCTGCGCACACACTGGACAGGCAGCAACATAACCCCGAGTATCCTCGGCCATGGCAGGCCACCAAAACCGTCTGCGAAGAAACGCCATCGTCCGAGCCACGCCAGGGTGACAAGCCATCTTGCTGGCGTGGGACCATTTGAGGACCGCAGGACGAACCGACTCAGGCACAAACAACCGACCGGGTGGACCGTTACCGGGACCGGGCTGCGTCCGAAGAGCCGCCATCACCTCCTCCTCAATCTTCCACCTAACAGCTCCCACGACGCAGTTCCGGGGGAGAATTGTCTCGGTCTTGGACCCACTCTCCTCCGTCTTGGAGAACATCCGAGACAAGGCGTCCCGCCTTGCCGTTCTTAGATCCAGGTCGGAACGTCAGGGAAAAATTGAATCGTCCGAAAACAACGACCACCTGGCCTGACGGGAGTTGAGACGTCTAGCCGATTGCACGTAAGCAAGATTCTTGTGGTCAGTCCAGACAATAAACGGTTGCTCCGCCCCCTCCAACCAGTGGCGCCACTCCTCCAAGGCAAGTTTCACCGCGAGAAGCTCCCGGTTACCCACATCGTAATTCCTCTCCGCAGGCGAAAGGCGACGAGAGTAGTAGGCGCAGGGATGGAGTTTACTGTCCGTGGAGCATCGCTGCGACAGGATGGCGCCAACTCCCACATCAGACGCGTCCACTTCAACGACGAACTGACGGGCCGTGTCCGGTTGAGAGAGAATCGGTGCGTTGGTGAATCGCCTCTTCAAATCCAGAAACGCTCGATCCGCCTCCGGATTCCACTTGAAGCTCCTGATACTGGAAGTCAAGGCAGTTAACGGAGCGGCCACACGGCTGTAATCCCGGATGAATCTGCGGTAGAAATTCGCAAACCCCAAAAAATCTCTGGAGCTGCAATCTCGTGCCGGGCTGGGCCCATTCCAGAACTGCTCTAACCTTCTCCTGGTCCATCCTAATCTCTCCCCTGGAGATGATGTACCCGAGAAAGGATGTCGTGGTGGGCGTGAAACTCGCACTTCTCGGCCTTCACGAACAGGCGATTCTCCAACAATCGCTGCAGAACCTGCCGGACATGCTGGACGTGGTCGGGAAGGTTCCTTCGAGAAGATCAGAATGTCATCCAGGTAAACAAACACAAAGAGACCGATCATATCTCTCAGGACGTCGTTCACCATACTCTGGAATACCGCTGGAGCATTGGTCAGTCCAAACGGCATCACCTGATACTCGAAGTGACCCATCGGTGTATTGAAACCCGTCAACCACTCGTCTCCCTCTCTGATCCGGACCATGTGATACGCATTGCGTAGGGTCTAGCTTGGTGAACACCGTAGCACCCTGTAAGGAGTCGAAGGCAGAACTCATCAAGGGCAGGGGATACTTGTTCTTGACCGTGATGTCATTCAACCCCCGATAATCAATACACGGTCGAAGAGAGCCATCCTTCTTACCCACAAAGAAGAATCCTGCCCCCAGGGGTGATGACGAGGGACGAACGAGACCAGCAGCTAGGGACTCCTTGATGTAGGTCTCCAAAGCCTCACGTTCAGGGCGGGAGATACTGTATAACCTTCCCTTGGGGTAGACAGCTCCAGGGAACAGGTTGATGGCACAATCATATGGTCGGTGGGGGAGGGGAGTGACAGAGCCTTCTGCTTACTGAACACTTCCCCCAAATCGTGATATGTCTCGGGAACCAGGGACAAATCTGGGGGTTTAGCCTCAATCACCTGACTGGGAACCGAATGGGGACAGGCAGTCTTGAGACAGTTAGCATGACAATCAAGGCTCCAACTCGTTACCTTGCCCGTCACCCAATCGAACGTGGGATTGTGTTCCTTCAGCCAGGGGTATCCAAGGACCAGAGGAACATGGGAAGACGGCAGAATGAAGAATGAAATCATCTCCGAATGATTCCCCGACAACAGCATCTTAACCGGTTCAGTCCTCATCGTGATACGTGCCAGACTACTGCCGTTCAGAGTGGTCGCTTCAATGGCTTCCGGCAATTGCTCCTTGGAAAGCCCCAGCTGTTCCACCAACTCGGCATCAAGAAAGCTTCCATCGGCACCTGAATCGATAAAAGCGTTAATCGCTAAGCTCTGATTCCTGTTCACAAGGGTAGCCGGGAAACGGGGTCTGACAGAGGTACTGAGAGGTTGAAACTGGCTCGCTAAAAGTCCTCCCAACTTTAGCGAGCCGGGCAGTTTGACGACCGCCGGGAACAAGTGGAGATGTAATGTCCCGAGCTACCACAGTAGAGGCAGCAGTTGGTCTTACGTCTATGTTGACGCTCCTCCTTGGTTAACCCGTGCCGCCCCACTTGCATGGGTTCAGAATCGAGAGAGGACCTCTCCACTAATCCTTTGTGGTGGAGAATGATCGACGTGTTCTGGTCCACCACCCGACCCGACTGGGAACTGAGAAGCTGATCGATTGGACGGACCCCATTGCTTCTCCCTCCTTCGCTCTCGGACTCGATTATCCACCCGAATCGACAAGGCTACCAAGCTGTCCAGGTCACTAGGCTCCGGATAGGAGATCAACTCATCCTTGAGCTGCTCCGACAGACCCTGGTAAAAGGCCGCTTGCAGAGACTCCTCATTCCACCCACTCTCCACAGCCAACGTCTTGAACTCGATCACGAAGTCGGCCACGCTGCGAGTTCCTTGGTGAAGCGAAAACAGGCGCCTAGCTGCGTCCCTCCCTCGGACGGAATGGTCGAAAAGCTTCCTCATCTCGGCCGTGAACCCCTGGTATGAAGCCATGCAGGGGTCTTGTCGTTCCCAAACGGCTGAAGCCCACTCCAGCGCTCGACCACGCAGCAACTCAATCACAAAGGCTATCCTAGCCTTGTCTGTGGCATAAGAGTAGGGCTGTAGATCGAACACTAACCCACACTGCATAAGGAAAGAACGGCATCTTCCCAGCTCCCCCTCATATTTATCCGGCGTCGGAACCTTGGGCTCACGGAAGGACACCGCTCCAGACGCGGCAGGCGAGATGGGTGAAACCGGTAGTGGATCCTCCACCGGAAACTTGCGCTGGTTCTGGACCTCCGTCAGACCGGTAGAAAGGTTCCGAACTGCCAACGCGATCTCCTGTAGCTCCGTGCTATGATGGCCCAACATCTTCTCCTGATGGGTAATGGCATGGCGAACAGAGTCCAGGTCCGCTGGGTTCATTACTGGCCGGATCGTTCTGTCACGAGTTACAAAGCCAGAACCCAGAAGCAGACCAGGACAAGGTAAGTTGAAACGAAGGTGAGTGTTTATTTACAAATTCAAGAGTGATGCTGAATAATCCAGGGAACAGAGCGGGCGGCGTGGATGAGTTGTTGAGGATGCAGTTGTTGGTCCAATGATGGCTCGGCAGCCGCCGACCATCAGGCAGAGGTAGGGTGAAGGTTCGGACGAGTGACTGCAGATGGAACAAAACGGAGGTAAGTAAACAACAAACCAACAAGGTGCAAAACAACAAAACTAACGCTAGAGGCTCTAAGACTGATACTCTGGTAAACCTACTGTTCATGGCTAACGATCCGGCAGGGAATGGATGTTAGGCCAGAGCCTAAGAAGGGTGATGATCAGGACCAGGTGTGCAGATTGCTGATGGGATGCAGGTGCGGAAATCAAGAGAGCTCCCCGGAGCGTTCCAGAACCCTTGGGAAACTGGAGATCCCGAGCAGAAAAACTAGTCCACAGACAGGACCCGACTCAGACTGCCGGGATCGTTACAATATACACACTATACTATACTATACTATACTATAACTAACTATATTAGTATATCTCCTGGCCTAGCCAGACACTACAATACCTAACTATATATACACTATACTATATTATACTATACTATACTATACTATACTATACTGTCACGGATTCTGCCGAGGCTGCTCCCCCTCCTGGTACGAGCAGGCGTCGGCGGTCGCCGTCCCCGGAGTACTAGCTGCCACCGATCTATGTTTCTGTGTGTGATTGCTTTTGTCTGTCTGTCACACCTGTGTCCTATTGTGTATTCATCACCTGTCCTATAAGTTCCGTCTTTTTGCTTGGTAGGATTGTGTGTTGTTGTTCGCCTGTCGTTGTGCTGCGTGTTTTGCTTCTTGTTTGCATTTGTTGTGTTTTACGCATTTTGCGTAAATGCTCGCCTCTTGTTGTTTGAGGTCGTTTGTTTTCCGTTTCCTTTTGGAAATTTTGAGTAAACTCTGTTGGACTGAGCCTCGGTGTCCTGCGCCTGACTTCCACCACACATACACCTCACCGCATGACAGAACAACACACCATCTCCATGGAGTCAGCAGGAACAGCGGCGATACCCGATTCCCTGGAGGACCGGATTAATTACCAGGACGCCATGATCCGGCAACTCGGGGGTCGCCATGGACGAGGTGTCCAACAGTCTGCGCCGGTTGATGAATCGGGAGGTGCCCACGCCTTCTCACACCATCCCAGCACCAACGGCCAGTCCTCCTCTCTCAGCACCGGAACCCAGTGGCATTCGGCTCTCGCCTCCCGAGGGCATATGACGGTTCTGCAGCCGGGTGTCAGGGCTTTCTCCTACAGGTAGAACTTTACCTTGCCACCATACACCCGGCGCCCTCGGGATACGAGAGCGTCTCCGCCCTCATCTCCTGTCTCTCCGGGAAGGCGTTGGAGTGGGCCAACGCCGAATGGAGGGGAATAGACGCCGCCACCATCACCTACGCGGAGTTTTCCCGCCGCTTCAGGACTGTCTTCGATCATCCACCTGAGGGGAAAGCGGCGGGAGAGCGTCTATTCCACCTCCGACAGGGGGAAGAGGAGCGCACAGGAGTTCGCACTGGAGTTCCGGACACTAGCAGCGGATGCGGGATGGAATGAGAGGGCCCTCATTGACCACTATCGGTGTAGCCTACGAGAGGACGTTCGTCGTGAGATGGCCTGCAGGGACACCAACCTGTCGTTCGACCAGCTGGTGGACATCTCCATCAGTCTAGACACCCTGCTGGCTACCCGCGGACGTCCCGAGTGGGGGTCGTCCATTCCATCCTCCAGCACCTCCGAGCCTATTCCTATGGAGCTCGGGGTGCTGGCGCTAGAGAGAGGAGGAGGGAGAACCCGAGGAGGGCCAACCCCTGCACCAACTGTGGTCGTGGAGGACACACCACGGCCAGGTGCTGGGGAGGGTCTTCTGAGAGAGGGGACAACAGGTCACGCACTGATATTTCAGGTGAGTAGGCGCCCCACTTACCCAGAGCTCTCTGTTGGTCACATGAGTATTCCTGTGCGTTTTCCACAGGTGGCACCTCATTCCCAGCATAAGGCGCTAGTAGATTCAGGCGCAGCTGGGAACTTTATTGATCGTAAATTTTGTGCTAGGTTAGGAATTCCCCTTCGGCCGGTAGAAGTTCCATTCCCTGTCCATGCATTAGACAGCCGGCCGTTGGGGTCGGGTCTGATCAGGGATGTCACAGCACCGCTGACTATGACTACGCAGGGGGTCATGAGGAGATCATTCAGTTCTATCTGATTGACTCTCCTGCGTACTCCAGTGGTGTTGGGGCTTCCCTGGTTAAGTACCCACGATCCTACCATAGCGTGGCAACAGAGGGCTCTTATGGAGTGGTCTGCCCAGTGTGTAGGGAGATGTCTAGGTGTTTCCATAGGGGCGACCTCGGTAGAGAGTCCGAACCAAGTGCCCGCACTGCGCATTCCCCCGAGTATGAGGATTTAGCACTGGTCTTTAGTAAATCGAGGGCAGCAAGGCTACCTCCTCATAGACAGGGGGACTGTGCGATAAATATCCAGACTGGAGCAGCTCTTCCCAGGAGTCATGTGTATCCCCTGTCTCAAGAGGAGACAGCGGCTATGGAGACATACATAGCCGAGTCCTTGGCACAGGGATACATACGGCCCTCTACTTCCCCAGTCTCCTCGAGTTTCTTCTTTGTGAAGAAGAAGGACGGGGGATTGCGCCCGTGTATTGATTATCGTAGTCTCAATCAGATTACAGTTAAATACAGCTACCCACTGCCACTGATTGCGACGATGACGGAATCATTACGCGGAGCGCGATTCTTCACAAAGTTAGATCTCAGGAGCGCGTACAATCTGGTGCGCATTAAGGGGGGGGATGAATGGAAGACAGCATTTAGTACCACCTCGGGTCATTACGAGTATCTCGTCATGCCATACGGGTTAATGAATGCTCCTTCAGTCTTCCAATCCTTTGTTGACGAGATTTTCCGGGACATGCATGGGCAGGGTGTAGTAGTTTACATCGACGACATCCTGGTGTACTCTTCTACACGAGCTGAGCATGTAGCCCAGGTGCGCCGAGTATTGAGACGACTGTTGGAGCATGACTTGTATGTCAAGGCAGAGAAATGCCTGTTCTTCCAGGAGTCCGTCTCCTTTTTGGGTTATCGGTTGTCCGCGTCTGGCGTGGAGATAGAGGTAGATCGGGTATCGGCTGTGCGTAATTGGCAAACTCCAACCACCGTAAAAGAGGTGCAGCGGTTCTTGGGTTTTGCTAATTACTACCGGAGGTTTATCCGGGCTTTGGACAGGTTGCAGTTCCCATTACGTCCCTGCTAAAGGGGGGTCCGGTGCGCTTGCAGTGGTCAGCTGAGGCGGACAGGGCATTTGTCAAGCTGAAGAACCTGTTCGCCTCGGCCCCGGTGCTGGCGCATCCGGATCCCTCTTTGCCTTTCCAAGTAGAGGTGGACGCGTCCGAGACCGGTATTGGGGCAGTCCTGTCACAACGGTCCGGCACGCCACCTAAGCTCCGCCCCTGTGCATTCTACTCTAAGAAGCTCAGCTCGGCGGAGCGCAATTATGACGTTGGGGACAGGGAGCTGTTAGCTGTAGTCCAGGCCCTAAAGGTGTGGAGGCATTGGCTTGAGGGGGCTCAACACCCTTTCCTCATTCTGACTGATCACCGTAACCTGGAGTACATCCGGGCAGCTAGGAGATTGAACCCTCGTCAGGCTAGGTGGAACATGTTCCTGACCCGGTTTGTTTTTAAGATCACATACATCCCTGGGTCCCAGAACGGTAAGGCAGACGCCCTGTCCCGGCAGTATGACACAGAGGAGAGGTCCATTGAGCCTATTTCCATACTGCCGGAGTCTTGTCTGGTGGCTCCGGTAGTATGGGAGGTCGATACGGAAATCGAGCGGGCGCTGCGTACCGACCCTACTCCCCCGAGTGTCCTGTGGGGCGGACGTAACGTTCCGCTCGAGGTTCGTGATCGGCTTATTTCTTGGGCTCATACATCACCCTCCTCTGGACATCCTGGTATTGGTCGGACGGTGCACTGCCTTAGCGTAAAATACTGGTGGCCAACGTTAGCCAGGGATGTGAGGGTTTATGTCTCCTCCTGCTCGGTATGTGCCCAGTGTAAGGCACCTAGACATTTGCCCAGAGGTAAGTTACATCCTCTGCCCGTTCCACAACGACCATGGTCCCACCTCTCGGTAGATTTTGTGACCGATCTACCCCCTTCCCAGGGTAATACCACCATTTTGGTCGTTGTGGATCGGTTTTCTAAGGCCTGTCGTCTCCTCCCACTGCCGGGTCTCCCTACTGCCCTACAGACCGCCGAGGCCCTCTTTACCCACGTGTTCCGGCACTATGGGGTCCCCGAGGATATTGTGTCCGACCGAGGTCCCCAGTTCACCTCCAGAGTCTGGGGGGGCTTTCATGGAACGCCTGGGGGTCTCGGTTAGCCTTACCTCGGGGTACCACCCAGAGAGCAATGGGCAGGTTGAACGTGTGAACCAGGATGTGGGTAGGTTTTTGAGGTCCTATTGCCGGGACCGGCCGGAGGAGTGGTCGAGGTATATCCCCTGGGCAGAGATGGCCCAGAACTCTCTCCGCCACTCCTCCACCGGATTAACACCTTTCCAGTGTATTTTAGGGTATCAGCCGGTCCTGGCACCGTGGCACGAGAGCCAGACCGAGGCCCCTGCGGTGGACGAGTGGATTCGGCGCTCGGAGGAGACGTGGGGACGCTGCCCATGTCCATCTGCAGCGTGCCATCCGTCAACAAAAGCGAGCGCCGATCGCCACCGCAGTGAGGGGCCGGTGTACGCACCGGGAGATCGAGTCTGGCTCTCGACCGAAACCTGCCCCTCCGCCTGCCCTGCCGGAAGCTGGGTCGGCGGTTTGTGGGGCCCTTTAAAGTCCTGAGAAGGTTGAACGAGGTGTGTTACAGGTTACAACTGCCTATAGAGTACAAAAATATTAACCCCTCGTTCCATGTGTCTCTTCTCAGGCCGGTGGTAGCTGGTCCACTCCAGGATAATGAGATAGGAGAGACCCCTCCGCCCCCCTTTGGACATCGAGGGGGCCCCCGGCGTACAGAGTCCGGACCATCTTGGACTCGAGGCGCCGGATGAGTGGTCTCCAGTATCTCGTGGAGTGGGAGGGTACGGTCCGGAGGAACGGTGCTGGGTGCCCAGGAGGGACATCCTCGATCCATCCCTCCTGACTGAGTTCCACCGTGGGCATCCCACGCGCCCGGGTCCGCGTCCTCCTGGCCGTCCCCGAGGCCGGGGTCGGCGCACGGCTGGAGCCGCGCGTCAAGGGGGGGGTACTGTCATGGATTCTGCCGAGGCTGCTCCCCCTCCTGGTACGAGCAGGCGTCGGCGGTCGCCGTCCCCGGAGTACTAGCTGCCACCGATCTATGTTTCTGTGTGTGATTGCTTTTGTCTGTCTGTCACACCTGTGTCCTATTGTGTATTCATCACCTGTCCTATAAGTTCCGTCTTTTTGCTTGGTAGGATTGTGTGTTGTTGTTCGCCTGTCGTTGTGCTGCGTGTTTTGCTTCTTGTTTGCATTTGTTGTGTTTTACGCATTTTGCGTAAATGCTCGCCTCTTGTTGTTTGAGGTCGTTTGTTTTCCGTTTCCTTTTGGAAATTTTGAGTAAACTCTGTTGGACTGAGCCTCGGTGTCCTGCGCCTGACTTCCACCACACATACACCTCACCGCATGACATATACCTAACTATATTACTATATCCCTTGGCCTAGCCAGACACTACAATACCTAACTATATATACTATACTATACTATACTATACTATACTATACTATACTATACTATACAATAACTAACTATATTACTATATCCCCTGGCCTAGCCAGACACTACAGTACCTAACTATATATACACACTATACTATACTATACTATAACTAACTATATTACTATATCCCCTGGTCTAGCCAGACACTACAATACCTAACTATATATACTATACTATACTATACTATACTATACTATACTATACTATACTATACTATACTATACTATAACTATCTATATTACTATATCCCCTGGCCTAGCCAGACACTACGGTACGGTACCAATGGTATCTCATTTTATTTCAAGCAAATATCAAATAACTGTCCATTGGTAATATCATATCACTGTCTATTGGTAATATCATATCACTGTCTTGGTAATATCATATCACTGTCCATTGGTAATATCATATCACTGTCCATTGGTGATATCATATCACTGTCCATTGGTAATATCATATCACTGTCTATTGGTAATATCATATCACTGTCTTGGTAATATCATATCACTGTCTATTGGCAATATAGTGTTCTGCTTGATTATTATCTGTTCTCTTTGTAGGAGCCCCTGGAAAAACGCTTCCATGGTGTGTCACCTCACGCTCTCACTGTCATGAAGGTCTGTGCTTTATACCTACCGGTAGTAATATCTGGTGACTGACTGACTGATTGGCTGACTGACTGACTAATTGGCTCTGATTGGCTGACTGATTGGCTGATTGATTGATTGGCTGACTGACTGACTGATTGATTGGCTGACTGATTGACTGACTGATTGGCTGACTGACTGATTGATTGGCTGACTGACTGACTGATTGGCTCTGATTGGCTGACTGATTGGCTGATTGATTGACTGATGGATGTATGGCTGTATTGATTAGTGTTGCCTGGTGATGGACCCGTCGTTGCGTCTGTCCTGTGAGGAGCTTTTGGAGCTGCCGTACTTTCTGGAAGAGGGTGGAGCCTGCTGGGGCCGCGAGGGGGATCGTCCCGGGAGACGCCATGACAACAAAAACTCCAGACGACGACAGGTCGGGGTAAGAGACAGACAGGCTGGGGTGAGAGAAAGACAGGCTGGGGTGAGAGAAAGACAGGCTGGAGTGAAGGTTCAGGGGCTTTTCTAAACCGTCAACCCTAACTCTTTTCTTGTGGCCCTATGTATGCTAGCTAAGTACAGTGGGGAAAAAAAGTATTTAGTCAGCCACCAATTGTGCAAGTTCTCCCACTTAAAAAGATGAGAGAGGCCTGTAATTTTTCATCATAGGTACACGTCAACTATGACAGACAAATTGAGATAAAAAAATTCCAGAAAATCACATTGTAGGATTTTTTATGAATTTATTTGCAATTTATGGTGGAAAATAAGTATTTGGTCACCTACAAACAAGCAAGATTTCTGGCTCTCACAGACCTGTAACTTCTTCTTTAAGAGGCTCCTCTGTCCTCCACTCGTTACCTGTATTAATGGCACCTGTTTGAACTTGTTATCAGTATAAAAGACACCTGTCCACAACCTCAAACAGTCACACTCCAAACTCCACTATGGCCAAGACCAAAGAGCTGTCAAAGGACACCAGAAACAAAATTGTAGACCTGCACCAGGCTGGGAAGACTGAATCTGCAATTGGTAAGCAGCTTGGTTTGAAGAAATCAACTGTGGGAGCAATTATTAGGAAATGGAAGACATACAAGACCACTGATAATCTCCCTCGATCTGGGGCTCCACGCAAGATCTCACCCCGTGGGGTCATAATGATCACAAGAACGGTGAGCAAAAATCCCAGAACCACACGGGGGGACCTAGTGAATGACCTGCAGAGAGCTGGGACCAAAGTAACAAAGCCTACCATCAGTAACACACTACGCCGCGAGGGACTCAAATCCTGCAGTGCCAGATGTGTCCCCCGGCTTAAGCCAGTACATGTCCAGGCCCGTCTGAAGTTTGCTAGAGTGCATTTGGATGATCCAGAAGAGGATTGGGAGAATGTCATATGGTCAGATGAAACCAAAATATAACTTTTTGGTAAAAACTCAACTCGTCGTGTTTGGAGGACAAAGAATGCTGAGTTGCATCCAAAGAACACCATACCTACTGTGAAGCATGGGGGTGGAAACATCATGCTTTGGGGCTGTTTTTCTGCAAAGGGACCAGGACGACTGATCCGTGTAAAGGAAAGAATGAATGGGGCCATGTATCGTGAGATTTTGAGTGAAAACCTCCTTCCATCAGCAAGGGCATTGAAGATGAAACATGGCTGGGTCTTTCAGCATGACAATGATCCCAAACACACCGCCCGGGCAACGAAAGAGTGGCTTCGTAAGAAGCATTTCAAGGTCCTGGAGTGGCCTAGCCAGTCTCCAGATCTCAACCCCATAGAAAATCTTTGGAGGGAGTTGAAAGTCTGTGTTGCCCAGCGACAGCCCCAAAACATCACTGCTCTAGAGGAGATCTGCATGGAGGAATGGGCCAAAATACCAGCAACAGTGTGTGAAAACCTTGTGAAGACTTACAGAAAACGTTTGACCTGTGTCATTGCCAAAAAAGGGTATATAACAAAGTATTGAGAAACTTTTGTTATTGACCAAATACTTATTTTCCACCATAATTTGCCCAATAAATTCATTAAAAATCCTACAATATGATTTTCTGGATTTTGTTTTCTCAATTTGTCTGTCATAGTTGACGTGTACCTATGATGAAAATTACAGGCCTCTCTCATCTTTTTAAGTGGGAGAACTTGCACAATTGGTGGCTGACTAAATACTTTTTTCCCCCACTGTATCTAAGTTTTGTGTATGTATCTTGTATTCTGAGTGCATCTACCCATTTAGCTCGCTATCTAGGAAAGGGGTTCTCAAAGTGGGGTCCGTGGCAATGACTATACATTGCATTCGGAAAGTATTCAGACCCCTTGACTTTTTCCAAATTTTGTTACGTTACAGCCTTATTCTAAAATTGATTAAATAAATAAAAAATCTCATAAATCTACACACAATACCCCATAATGACAAAGCGAAAACAGGTTTTTATAAATTTTTGCAAATTTAGAAAACAGAAAAAACAGAAATACCTTATTTACATAAGTATTCAGACGCTTTGCTATGAGACTCGAAATTGAGCTCAGGTGCATCCATTGAGCTCAGGTGTTTCCATTGATCGTCCTTGAGATGTTTCTACAACTTGATTGGAGTCCACCTGTAGTAAATTCAATTGATTGGACATGATTTGGAAAGGCACACACTTGTCTATATAAGGTCCCACAGTTGACAGTGCAGGTCAGAGCAAATACCAAGCCATGGGGTCGAAGGAATTGTCCGTAGAGCTCCGAGACAGGACTGTGTCAAGGCACAGATCTGGGGAAGGGTACCAAAACATTTCAGCAGCATTGAAGGTCCCCAAGAACACAGTGGCCTTCATTATTCTTAAATGGAAGAAATTTGGAACCACCAAGACTCTTCCTAGAGCTGGCCGCCCAGCCAAACTGAACAATCGGGGGAGAAGGGCCTTGGTCAGGGAGGTGATCAAGAACCCGATGGTCACTCTGACAGAGCTCCAGAGTTCCTCTGTGGAGATGGGAGAACCTTCCAGAAGGACAACCATCTCTGCAGCCCTCCACCAATCAGGCCTTTATGGTAGAGTGGCCAGACGGAGGCCACTCCTCAGTAAAAGGCACATGATAGCTTGCTTGGAGTTTGCCAAAAGGCACCTAAAGGACTCTCAGACCATGAGAAACAAGATTCTCTCGTCTGATGAAACCAAGATTGAACTCTTTGGCCTGAATGCCACATGTCACGTCTGGAGGAAACCTGGCACCATCCCTACGGTGAAGCATGGGGGTGGCAGCATCATGCTGTGGGGATGTTTTTCAGCGGCAGGGACTGGGAGGCTAGTCAGGATAGAGGGAAAGATGAATGCAGCAAAGTACAGAGAGATCCAGGACCTCAGACTGGGGCGAAGGTTGACCTTCCAACAGGACAACGACCGTAAGCACACAGCCAAGACAATGCAGGATTGTCTTCGGGACAAGTCTCTGAATCTCCTTGAGTGGCCCAGCCAGAGCCCGGACTTGAACCCGATCTAACATCTCTGGAGAGACCTGAAAATAGCTGGGCAGTGATGCTCCCCATCCAACCTGACAGAGCTTGAGAGGATCTGCAGAGAAGAATGGGAGAAACTCCCCAAATACAGGTGTGCCAAGCTTGTAGTGTCATACCCAAGAAGACTAGAGGCTGTAATTGCTGCCAAAGGTGCTTCAACAAAGTACTGAGTAAAGGGTCTGAATACTTTATAAATTTGCTAAAAAATCAAAGAACGTTGTCATTTTTGGGTATTGGGTGTAGATTGATGAGGGGAAAAAACTATTTAATCCATTTTAGAATAAGGCTGTATTGCAACTGTCACAATAATTTTGTTATCTCACTGGTTGAACTCAACTATCACTCAAGGTTTGAATAATTCCCAGAGGTTGTAAGGCTCTGGTTAACAAAGAATTAAACAAAGTCCCAGTCTGCAATTGATCAGTCCTTTATTCAGAGAGCGCTCTGCCCCCACAGTGCAGAGCAAGTCCTTTTATTCACACACACAAGTTCTTATCTTAGGCTACTCCCTGCTTAGACAGGCTGTATTTTTCCATCAGGCCTCTACATGGTTATCTCGTCTACAAGCCTCTCACTTCCCCTCCCTAGGTGGGGACATCTGGTTTCCCATCCGACCCCTGCATGCATAGCTGCAAAAGACCACAATGTCCTATTTCTAAGTCTAACTAAGCTACACACACCATCAGATTATAGTCTTATGATTCTAACACATTTCACACAGTTATACAGTTTCGGGGTGGAATACTTTAGTCATTACCTTAAACATACAAATCTTCTATCAGTAACAAAATGTGGAAAAAGTCAAGGGGTCTGAATACTTTCCGAATGCACTGTATGTGAATGGACAAAGCCATCGATCACGTGACACTAGGGCTGTTGTTGTGACCTTACCACAGTCAAATCCCCTGTGACCATTGGTCTCGGTAATCCCATCCAAAATTGCACAAATGAATGGCGCTGATGGGTAGCCTACCAAACGTTCTAACGGCCCTCGCTAACGCTCTTTTATCCCTCTAATCACTCTCTAAACACTTTGTGATTGAATTTTTATAATCTGAATGATGGGGACAAATGGTGATGGGAGTTAGAGCTCCCATTCTGAAATAGGCACAGGAAAGCCACCGGACCCAATGTGCATACATTTCTTTTTAAAACCCCGTTCCGAAAGGACCTAAAGGAAAACTGGTCCGATCCGAGTGAGGGAAACAGCAGAAAAGCCAATTGTGTTGCTACTTTATAAAACCGGAGCCATTACCGAAAGGGAGAGAGAGAGGCGCAGAGGGAGGGCTATTAGGGAGTGGAGGCCATGTGTCCGTAACGGCCCTGCTACACGCCATCGGGCGTCCGGCGTTGCCGTCAGACATCAGCCGTTGAGGGAATGCTTCCTTTGAAATCAATGAAAGCTGCTATACTGCCCGTGTTGCGTCACATCCAATGGCAGCGTCCAAGAATCACCGAGGTTCAATTTGACGGCTGACGCGCGTGTTCATTCTATCTTGTGAATTGAAATAATGAGAAATAAAGTTGATTTTGGTTGCATATGGCTTCCACGAGACACCACTGGTTATGGCTTCCACGAGACACCACTGGAAATAGATGATTGTTGAGTTGAGACTGTCAGTGAAAAGCAGAGAGAACCAGCCAGGCATATCGCAATGTTTAAAAATACAATCGCAGAAAAACTGTTTGGAAAGCAAATGGCTATTGCTGTAAAGAGATGACAATGAAAAGACTCCAATCTGTCTTTTAGTTATCAAAATTCTTAACTTCATTGAGAGAACAGTAGCTTATCTTATTGGCACCAGCGGAGAACATCGGCCATATCCCCGGTGTGTGTGCATAATTCACTGTCTTTATCATTGGGTCAGCGCCAAATCCCCGGTGTGTGATGCATAATTCACTGTCTTTATCATTGGGTCAGCGCCATATCCCCGGTGTGTGATGCATAATTCACTGTCTTTATCATTGGGTCAGCGCCATATCCCCGGTGTGTGTGCATAATTCACTGTCTTTATCATTGGGTCAGCGCCATATCCCCGGTGTGTGATGCATAATTCACTGTCTTTATCATTGGGTCAGCGCCATATCCCCGGTGTGTGTGCATAATTCACTGTCTTTATCATTGGGTCAGCGCCATATCCCCGGTGTGTGTGCATAATTCACTGTCTTTATCATTGGGTCAGCGCCATATCCCCGGTGTGTGTGCATAATTCACTGTCTTTATCATTGGGTCAGCGCCATATCCCCGGTGTGTGATGCATAATTCACTGTCTTTATCATTGGGTCAGCGCCATATCCCCGGTGTGTGATGCATAATTCACTGTCTTTATCATTGGGTCAGCGCCATATCCCCGGTGTGTAATTCACTGTCTTTATCATTGGATCAGCGCCATATCCCCGGTGTGTAATTCACTGTCTTTATCATTGGGTCAGCGCCATATCCCCGGTGTGTGTGCATAATTCACTGTCTTTATCATTGGGTCAGCGCCATATCCCCGGTGTGTGTGCATAATTCACTGTCTTTATCATTGGGTCAGCGCCATATCCCCGGTGTGTGTGCATAATTCACTGTCTTTATCATTGGGTCAGCGCCATATCCCCGGTGTGTAATTCACTGTCTTTATCATTGGGTCAGCGCCATATCCCCGGTGTGTAATTCACTGTCTTTATCATTGGGTCAGTGTCACTTTAGTTTGTGTTTGGTCAGTTATTTCCTCCTCCCGATGGACGTCATGTTGTATTTGTCTCCACTTTTCGTAGGCATTTTTATATCGATCAGACAACGTCGTTTTTATTGATCTGTTTGTCAGTGTCAGCAGAGCACCCTGTAATTTTTTGTCATAATCAAAAATATTCAGCTAATGTCTCCAGTCATATAAAGTGTAGTAGAATTGCATGAAATGTGTTTTATAAAAAGGCCAACATTTTCCTGTGCAAAGAAAGGAGAAGAAATGTATCTGATATAGCCTATAGTCCTCAAACTCAACTCTGGACCTCAAAACCAGTTCCACTGCATTTTTTCATTGTGCCCCTCTAATCGGGGACTGATTTAGACCTGGGACACCAGGTGGGTGCAATTAATGGTCAGGTAGAAGAGAAAACCAGCAGGCTTACCCTAGTAGGGTAAATTGAATATCCCTGGCCTATAGCCTAGGGCTACTCTACGCAAACAGTGATTTGAGTTATATTATTAGCCTAAATGATGACTATACAATTTAATCATCACAATAGGAATAGTAGGCTATCTTACATAAGTCTGCCAATGCGAGGATGCATGGAATGCTTTATTTTTATGGTGAAAATGAGCTTCCCCAAACTTGAAACCCACTCGTCTCCTATACACGGGAGGCTCGGAGCACCCAAGCAGGCATTGGAGGGAGAGACCGCAACCACTTATCTCGGGCTAGACTAACTTGTTGCTCGTTATTTATCATCCCATCTGATTACATAGTACCTGTCTTGACTGCATCAGGGAAGCTAGCTAACTAGGCTAATTGAGGCTAGCCATAACGTTACTGCGCTTCTCACCGTCCTATAGTTAGCTACACATAACAACAACTCCATTCAGATTATAGCCTAAATAGCAGCCTACCTGTTGTCTTTTGGTCGTTGTAGCCTTTCTTCCTCATTTCACTTTTAATTCTGTCATTTAATTACATCTTCCATTGATGAGTGGTCCTCTGTAGCTCAGCTGGTAGAGCACGGCGCTTGTAACGCCAGGGTAGTGGGTTCGATCCCCGGGACCACCCATACCTAAAAAAAAAAATGTATGGATAAAAGTGTCTGCTAAATGGCACTAACAAGCTTGCCACACAAGCAGAGCAGCAATGCAATTGTCTTTCTCTCTCTGCGGGAAGGATCAGAGCGCATGCCTTTTTTTTGCTACTTTTTTTCCAAATCATCAATATATAGACTCGCATCATGCAACCCTTATTTTTTTTATTTAAAATACTTTCTCAGGTTTATAGGCCTATCACAACTAAGTAAACAATGAATATTATTGTGATGTTGTAGGCTATGTTAAATTGATTTATTAGACTTTTTTTAAATGTAGATTGTCCAAAGGCGTGCATCAGCAGCTTCTATGCGTGGAAGCCCGGAGATGCTAATGTTTATATTAATTAGGGGGGTAGAAGGATTACTTTATCAGCAGGGAGGAGAATGTGGCAAAGAGCTTCCTAGGGTTAGAGGCAGATGCTTGGAATTTAGAGTGGTAGAAAGTGGCCTTAGCAGCAGAAACAGATGAAGAAAATGTAGAGAGGAGGGAGTAAAAAGACGCCAGGTCCGCAGGGAGTCTAGTTTTCTTCCATTTCCGTTTAGCTGCCGGAGCTCTGTTCTGTGAGCTCGCAATGAGTCATCAAGCCACGGAGCTGGAGGGGAGGACCGAGCCGGCCGGGAGGATAGGGGACATAGAGAGTCAAAGGATGCAGAAAGGGAGGAGAGGAGGGTTGAGGAGGCAGAATCAGGAGATTGGAGGGAGAAGGATTGAGCAGAGGGAAGAGATGATAGGATGGAAGAGGAGAGAGTAGCGGGAGAGAGAGAGAGCGAAGGTTGCGGCGGCGCATTACCATCTGTGTAGGGGCAGAGTGAGTAGTGTTGGAGGAGAGCGAGAGAAAAAAGGATACAAAGTAGTGGTCGGAGACATGGAGGGGAGTTGCAGTGAGATTAGTAGAAGAACAGCATCTAGTAAAGATGAGGTCAAGCGTATTGCCTGCCTTGTGAGTAGGGGGGGACGGTGAGAGGGTGAGGTCAAAAGAGGAGAGGAGTGGAAAGAAGGAGGCAGAGAGAAATGAGTCAAATGTAGACGTAGGGAGGTTGAAATCCCCCAAAACTGTGAGGGGTGAGCCATCCTCAGGAAAGGAACTTATCAAGGCGTCAAGCTCATTGATGAACTCTCCAAGGGAACCTGGAGGGCGATAGATGACAAGGATATTAAGCTTAAATGGGCTAGTGACTGTGACAGCATGGAATTCAAATGAGGAGATAGACAGATGGGTTAGGGGAAAAATTGAGAATGTCCACTTGGGAGAGATGAGGATTCCTGTGCCACCACCCCGCTGACCAGATGCTCTCGGGGTATGCGAGAACACATGGTCAGACGAGGAGAGAGCAGTAGGAGTAGCAGTGTTTTCAGTGGTAATCCATGTTTCCGTCAGCGCCAAGAAGTCGAGGGACTGGAGGGTAGCATAGGCTGGGATGAACTCTGCCTTGTTGGCAGCAGAACGGCAGTTCCAGAGGCTGCCTGAGACCTGACAAAATGTAATGACCAACAGAGCCCTACGTGACACTATTCCTTCCTATGTGAAGACCCAATAGCGCATTGAAGCCAAATGAAGTCGGTTAAAGATGGCGTCTCATTGAGACATAACATGTGCAGTTTGAGCTACTCCAGGAAGTGATGTTGCAGGCTAGCTCAGTGCTGCCCCCTCTCATTGAATAACTCAAATTGAAGGCCGACCGGGGTACTGCAGGCTGCCATTAGCAACTTCATTATTCTTGTAACTTCTTCTGTGTGCGATTTTAAAATAATCGTTTCAAGGACATACTGTACATCTGTTGTTGTTGTTTTTTTCACGATGATTGACCACGAAGATTGACATTTTTCCGTTCACTGAAATTCATTTTTTCTGCATACAATGTTTTCTCTCTGCCTCATGGATTTTTTTTTTTATTGAAGGATATTTTAAAATGTTAAAGCTGCAACAACAAAAAATCTCTCTGCCACATGAAAAAATCTGTAGAATTGCAGGAAATTAGCTTAAAAACTGAGCACAATTTTTTTTGTTGAGGCCTTTATAATTTTATTTCCCAAGGCCCAAGACCTGGTTCGTCCGGCCAGGCACTGCCAAAGTCATAGTAAAACTCTTTGTATGCTATTTTTTTCAAACTCGGGTTGTGTTCTGATTATGAGGGGGTCCCTGATGAATTTGCTATCACATAAAGGGTCCCCGGACCCAAAAAGTTTGAGAACCCCTGATCTAGCTAACTGAACCCCAAAAACGTATTTTTCAGTCAATGCAAGACTTGTTAACTGTGGTAATGCAAGAATGTTCTCTGCCTCGTCATCTCTCAAACCCCAGTACCTACTAACGTTGTCTGTCTGTCTGTCCTTCCAGCCCCAGTACCTTCCTCAGCTCCCCAGCAACAACATCTCTCCTGCTCCAGAGACCAAGAAACAGAACAAACACAAATACACAGACCATCACCTGCCCAACATCTAGAGAGGAGAATCACCTGCCCAACATCTGAGAGCTAGAGAGTGAGAGAGAAAGAGAGAGGGAAGGAGAGAGAGATGGACCATGAAGACTATGAGAGGCACTGTTGAATATGTTTGTGTGTGTGTTTGCGCGACTACACATGTTGTAAATGCAATAGCTGTAAGAGTGTATTTATTGTACGCCCATTCAGAAACACCACCAGCCACCAGGCAACAACATTTAATATAAAACACATATAAGGCGTGTTCACACTGCACCTTAGCCCAGGGATAGCACCAACCTTATCCCAGGGCTAGCACCAACCTTAGCCCAGGGCTAGCACCAACCTTATCCCAGGGCTAGCACACCTTATCCAGGCTAGCCAACCTGCCCAGGGCTAGCACCAACCTTATCCCAGGGCTAGCACCAACCTTAGCCCAGGGCTAGCACCAACCTTAGCCCAGGGCTAGCACCAACCTTATCCCAGGGCTAGCACCAACCTTAGCCCAGGGCTAGCACCAACCTTAGCCCAGGGCTAGCACCAACCTTAGCCTGGGCTACACCACCACTAGCACCAACCTTAGCCCTGGGATAGCACCAACCTTAGCCCAGGGCTAGCACCAACCTTAGCCCAGGGCTAGCACCAACCTTAGCCCTGGGATAGCACCAACCTTATCCCAGGGCTAGATCCCAGGGCTAGCACCAACCTTTGCCCTGGGCTAAGGAAGATTTTAGCCTGAGGCTAAGCGAATGTTCACACTGCACCTTAGCCCTGGGATAGCACCAACCTTAGCCCTGGGATAGCTGGCCCTGCTCCGGAGCAGGGTTAGCACAGACTTTTCGGGGTTAGCCCCAGAAACACAGTGCCAAAATAGCAAGTGGGAAACAGGGTCAAGAACAACACCTAGAATGCTTACTTTTCAATCACAAAAGCGGCACGTTCACTTAATTTACATATGCTGGTGACGCTGGTGATGCCTGTAATGTGTTCTGCACGGTATTTAGAGAAGTAAATTCAGACTATTTAATCCTTCCATCTGAGGACAAAAACCTAAATACTTTAATCAATGCAAAAACAATGCTTGCTATGCCTAATAAAAATGGTTGCTATGCAGGCTGGCTAACGTCTTCTCACTTCGCCAACTAAAGCTACCAATTATATAGCTGGAAGGGCAGCAAACGCTGAATTTTCCTCTGTTTTCATAGCTTTTCTATTGACATTTAATTGCATATACTGTATTCATGATAATAATAATGTTGCATGATTTCTACTCGGTCAAAAAAGTTGATGTCTCGATGGTTCACAGCATTCTCTGTACAGGGGAGAGATCGAATTTCAAAAGTGACAGATTGTTTCACATGTCGGACAGGCAGACAGCAACGTTTATACAAACCATCACAGTTGGAAATCAAATGTTAGGCCAGAAGCAAGAGGAAATAATGTGTTAATAAATGTCTTATTGCTTATAACATTGGTCGCGTGCCAGAGATGTTGGTTGCATGTTGTGTTTGTCCGTTAGCCCAGGGGTTTGGAATACAAGTGTGAATCCTTAGTCCAGGGCTAAAGTTTAGCCCAGGGTTAAAGCTTAGCCCAGGGTTAACAAATCATTGTGTGAACACTGGCTAAGCTAGCCCAGGGCCAGTCTAGCATGGGGCCAGTCTAGTATGGGGCCAGTCTAGAATGGGGCCAGTCTAGCATGGGGCCAGTCTAGAATGGGGCCAGTCTAGCATGGGGCCAGTCTAGAATGGGGCCAGTCTAGCATGGGGCCAGTCTAGCATGGGGCCAGTCTAGAATGGGGCCAGTCTAGCATGGGGCCAGTCTAGAATGGGGCCAGTCTAGCATGGGGCCAGTCTAGAATGGGGCCAGTCTAGCATGGGGCCAGTCTAGCATGGGGCCAGTCTAGAATGGGGCCAGTCTAGCATGGGGCCAATCTAGCATGGGGCCAGTCTAGCATGTGGCCAGTCTAGCATGGGGCCAGTCTAGCATGTGGCCAGTCTAGCATGGGGCCAGTCTAGCCCAGTGCCAGTCTAGCATGGGGCCAGTCTAGCATGGGGCCAGTCTAGCATGTGGCCAGTCTAGCATGGGGCCAGTCTAGCATGTGGCCAGTCTAGCATGGGGCCAGTCTAGCCCAGTGCCAGTCTAGCATGGGGCCAGTCTAGCATGGGGCCAGTCTAGAATGGGGCCAGTCTGGCATGGGGCCAGTCTAGCATGTGGCCAGTCTAGCCCAGTGCCAATCTAGCATGTGGCCAGTCTAGCATGGGGCCAGTCTAGCATGGGGCCAGTCTAGCCCAGTGCCAGTCAAGCATGGGGCCAGTCTAGCCCAGTGCCAGTCTAGCATGGGGCCAGTCTAGCATGGGGCCAGTCTAGCATGTGGCCAGTCTAGCATGTGGCCAGTCTAGCATGGGGCCAGTCTAGCATGGGGCCAGTCTAGCATGGGGCCAGTCTAGCCCAGTGCCAGTCTAGCATGGGGCCAGTCTAGCATGGGGCCAGTCTGTCCCGGGGCCAGTCTAGCCCAGGGCCAGTCTAGCATGGGGCCAGTCTAGCATGGGGCCAGTCTAGCCTGGGGCTAGTCAAGCATGGGGCAAGTCTAGCATGCAGTGTGAAAAGGCCTATACATTGGTGTATATGGGTCATTCTATAAACTAAGGTACCAGTGGGTCTTTCTATAAACTAAGGTACCAGTGGGTCTTTCTATAAACTAGGGTACCAGTGGGTCTTTCTATAAACTAGGGTACCAGTGGGTATTTCTATAAACTAGGGTACCAGTGGGTCTTTCTATAAACTAGGGTACCAGTGGGTCTTTCTATAAACTAGGGCACCAGTAGGTCTTTCTATAAACTAGGGTACCAGTGAGCATTTCTTGTAGTGGACTGTTTGGAGATGTTACAAAGTCATTAATACTAATCAGCATTTTTTCTTCTTCATGTAAATAAATTAAGATATAAAGGGGGAACATAGATACATTCAATATAATTCATGAGTTAAATCAAAACCTGTTTAACCCCTTTCTCATGCATGGAGTACTCACAGATTTGGCAAATATCGTGTGACACAAAATGCTATCTTTCTTTCCTTGCATTTATGATACTGTTGTTTGTTGTTATATCATATACTAAGCATTTAACAATTGAATTACACATTGACCTTGATCTTGTGAAATTCCTGGATATTGCTGTCTGACTCTTTTTTGTATGGAGATCTCGGAAGTATACTGTGACCTCATAACATTGCGTATCTCCCTATGTTATGGTGTGAAAACAATTTTAATGGACACACATATCCAAAACAATATATGTGATTGCAAAATCCAATGCTTCAAACAGAAAGAGTAACTTTAATATGATTAATAAATAAAAAAATCGATACTGTCAATAACGGGGTTCTTCAATAATTATCCGTAATAGTTGTTTGAATGCGTGTTTAATGTCTAGCTGTTTAGTTAAGAGGGGACATTTATCAGTTGATTTGGGAAAGGATTTTCTGAATGACAGTCAAGCGATAAAGAGCTTGTAACAGCCGATGTGCGATAATGAATGTTGATCTGGAGGATTGGCAGAACGTTTTGGTGTATATGTTGTTACATAGGCTACTTCATGGACAACATTAAATCAAGATTCCTGAGGTAAGATTAAGGTCTGTGTATGTTTTGATCGCTTGTTTTTTCCATGTAAAAACGGAGCAATTGGTAACGTGAGAACTATTTTTGTTTGTTTTGTTTTTTGCATATAAAACCAAAAAACTACTTGATGTTTCGATGTTCGCATGTGGGTGGGGTTAGATGTGGAATGCCTGGTCAAGTGCACAGACAACACTTCCTGTCCTTTCAAAGTAAAAGTTCACCTTTCTAACTCCATTCTATTAATCTATTATATATTGATGAATAGCAGCCCATACCGTACCACAGTGCCAAGGTAATATTTCTCCATTTCTGCATAAGATGTAGTGTGTATTGACTTATTAAACTACTGCTACTGTAAATGGTTAGCTGGCTGATCTAGCCTAGCTGGCTAGCTAACCATTGGTAATCTTATTAAATGATGTTATACAGCCAAACAACAGTATCTATTGCTAGACTAGAGATATTCCCCTAGCTATAATTAGTCAGTGGTTGCACATCTAACTAGCTGGAGTGAAGCAAGGGTGTGAATAGTAGACGTGGAAATATATCCATTCACTGTTTACAGCAGGTCTCCAGCTACCCAGACCTGTCTGATCAGCCTGATAAGGTGCCGTGGGTGTCCAGCTTACACCTGTGCAAATCTGTGTTGTGTATAGCAATGAAACATCCAACCAATGCCTCAAGTGTCGTGCTGTAGGTCCACCAGACGCCCGAAGGGTTGAGGGGTCCAGAAACAACCCTTAGCCCCCTAGACACTTGTGGAGATCTGAGAGAATTGGACAGGTGTAAGCAATGCTGCCAAAATTCCACCAAGCCTAACAGAGGTGGATCTCTCACCACGTCACCACCCATAAATCCCTCTCAGATCTCTACAGGTGTCCAGACTCTGGGCAGTAGGGGCTAGGGGTTGTTTCTGGACAGGCTATGGGTATTATGGTAGCTCAGTGTCTCTCTGGGCAGTAGGGGCTAGGGGTTGTTTCTGGACAGGCTATGGGTATTATGGTAGCTCGGTGTCTCTCTGGGCAGTAGGGGCTAGGGGTTGTTTCTGGACAGGCTATGGGTATTATGGTAGCTCGGTGTCTCTCTGGGCAGTAGGGGCTAGGGGTTGTTTCTGGACAGGCTATGGGTATTATGGTAGCTCGGTGTCTCTCTGGGCAGTAGGGGCTAGGGGTTGTTCCTGGACAGGCTATGGGTATTATGGTAGCTCGGTGTCTCTCTGGGCAGTAGGGGCTAGGGGTTGTTTCTGGACAGGCCATGGGTATTATGGTAGCTCGGTGTCTCTCTGGGCAGTAGGGGCTAGGGGTTGTTTCTGGACAGGCCATGGGTATTATGGTAGCTCGGTGTCTCTCTGGGCAGTAGGGGCTAGGGGTTGTTTCTGGACAGGCTATGGGTATTATGGTAGCTCGGTGTCTCTCTGGGCAGTAGGGGCTAGGGGTTGTTTCTGGACAGGCTATGGGTATTATGGTAGCTCGGTGTCTCTCTGGGCAGTAGGGGCTAGGGGTTGTTTCTGGACAGGCTATGGGTATTATGGTAGCTCGGTGTCTCTCTGGGCAGTAGGGGCTAGGGGTTGTTTCTGGACAGGCTATGGGTATTATGGTAGCTCGGTGTCTCTCTGGGCAGTAGGGGCTAGGGGTTGTTCCTGGACAGGCTATGGGTATTATGGTAGCTCAGTGTCTCTCTGGGCAGTAGGGGCTAGGGGTTGTTTCTGGACAGGCTATGGGTATTATGGTAGCTCAGTGTCTCTCTGGGCAGTAGGGGCTAGGGGTTGTTTCTGGACAGGCTATGGGTATTATGGTAGCTCGGTGTCTCTCTGGGCAGTAGGGGCTAGGGGTTGTTTCTGGACAGGCTATGGGTATTATGGTAGCTCGGTGTCTCTCTGGGCAGTAGGGGCTAGGGGTTGTTTCTGGACAGGCTATGGGTATTATGGTAGCTCGGTGTCTCTCTGGGCAGTAGGGGCTAGGGGTTGTTTCTGGACAGGCTATGGGTATTATGGTAGCTCGGTGTCTCTCTGGGCAGTAGGGGCTAGGGGTTGTTTCTGGACAGGCTATGGGTATTATGGTAGCTCAGTGTCTCTCTGGGCAGTAGGGGCTAGGGGTTGTTTCTGGACAGGCTATGGGTATTATGGTAGCTCGGTGTCTCTCTGGGCAGTAGGGGCTAGGGGTTGTTTCTGGACAGGCTATGGGTATTATGGTAGCTCGGTGTCTCTCTGGGCAGTAGGGGCTAGGGGGTTGTTTCTGGACAGGCTATGGGTATTATGGTAGCTCGGTGTCTCTCTGGGCAGTAGGGGCTAGGGGTTGTTTCTGGACAGGCTATGGGTATTATGGTAGCTCGGTGTCTCTCTGGGCAGTAGGGGCTAGGGGTTGTTTCTGGACAGGCTATGGGTATTATGGTAGCTCGGTGTCTCTCTGGGCAGTAGGGGCTAGGGGTTGTTTCTGGACAGGCTATGGGTATTATGGTAGCTCGGTGTCTCTCTGGGCAGTAGGGGCTAGGGGTTGTTTCTGGACAGGCTATGGGTATTATGGTAGCTCGGTGTCTCTCTGGGCAGTAGGGGCTAGGGGTTGTTTCTGGACAGGCTATGGGTATTATGGTAGCTCGGTGTCTCTCTGGGCAGTAGGGGCTAGGGGTTGTTTCTGGACAGGCTATGGGTATTATGGTAGCTCGGTGTCTCTCTGGGCAGTAGGGGCTAGGGGTTGTTTCTGGACAGGCTATGGGTATTATGGTAGCTCGGTGTCTCTCTGGGCAGTAGGGGCTAGGGGTTGTTTCTGGACAGGCTATGGGTATTATGGTAGCTCGGTGTCTCTCTGGGCAGTAGGGGCTAGGGGTTGTTTCTGGACAGGCTATGGGTATTATGGTAGCTCGGTGTCTCTCTGGGCAGTAGGGGCTAGGGGTTGTTTCTGGACAGGCTATGGGTATTATGGTAGCTCGGTGTCTCTCTGGGCAGTAGGGGCTAGGGGTTGTTTCTGGACAGGCTATGGGTATTATGGTAGCTCGGTGTCTCTCTGGGCAGTAGGGGCTAGGGGTTGTTTCTGGACAGGCTATGGGTATTATGGTAGCTCGGTGTCTCTCTGGGCAGTAGGGGCTAGGGGTTGTTTCTGGACAGGCTATGGGTATTATGGTAGCTCGGTGTCTCTCTGGGCAGTAGGGGCTAGGGGGTTGTTTCTGGACAGGCTATGGGTATTATGGTAGCTCGGTGTCTCTCTGGGCAGTAGGGGCTAGGGGTTGTTTCTGGACAGGCTATGGGTATTATGGTAGCTCGGTGTCTCTCTGGGCAGTAGGGGCTAGGGGTTGTTTCTGGACAGGCTATGGGTATTATGGTAGCTCGGTGTCTCTCTGGGCAGTAGGGGCTAGGGGTTGTTTCTGGACAGGCTATGGGTATTATGGTAGCTCGGTGTCTCTCTGGGCAGTAGGGGCTAGGGGTTGTTTCTGGACAGGCTATGGGTATTATGGTAGCTCGGTGTCTCTCTGGGCAGTAGGGGCTAGGGGTTGTTTCTGGACAGGCTATGGGTATTATGGTAGCTCGGTGTCTCTCTGGGCAGTAGGGGCTAGGGGTTGTTTCTGGACAGGCTATGGGTATTATGGTAGCTCGGTGTCTCTCTGGGCAGTAGGGGCTAGGGGTTGTTTCTGGACAGGCTATGGGTATTATGGTAGCTCGGTGTCTCTCTGGGCAGTAGGGGCTAGGGGTTGTTTCTGGACAGGCTATGGGTATTATGGTAGCTCGGTGTCTCTCTGGGCAGTAGGGGCTAGGGGTTGTTTCTGGACAGGTTATGGGTATTATGGTAGCTCGGTGTCTCTCTGGGCAGTAGGGGCTAGGGGTTGTTTCTGGACAGGTTATGGGTATTATGGTAGCTCGGTGTCTCTCTGGGCAGTAGGGGCTAGGGGTTGTTTCTGGACAGGCTATGGGTATTATGGTAGCTCGGTGTCTCTCTGGGCAGTAGGGGCTAGGGGTTGTTCCTGGACAGGCTATGGGTATTATGGTAGCTCGGTGTCTCTCTGGGCAGTAGGGGCTAGGGGTTGTTTCTGGACAGGCTATGGGTATTATGGTAGCTCGGTGTCTCTCTGGGCAGTAGGGGCTAGGGGTTGTTTCTGGACAGGCTATGGGTATTATGGTAGCTCGGTGTCTCTCTGGGCAGTAGGGGCTAGGGGTTGTTTCTGGACAGGCTATGGGTATTATGGTAGCTCGGTGTCTCTCTGGGCAGTAGGGGCTAGGGGTTGTTTCTGGACAGGCTATGGGTATTATGGTAGCTCGGTGTCTCTCTGGGCAGTAGGGGCTAGGGGTTGTTTCTGGACAGGCTATGGGTATTATGGTAGCTTGGTGTCTCTCTGGGCAGTAGGGGCTAGGGGTTGTTTCTGGCCAGGCTATGGGTATTATGGTAGCTCGGTGTCTCTCTGGGCAGTAGGGGCTAGGGGTTGTTTCTGGACAGGCTATGGGTATTATGGTAGCTCGGTGTCTCTCTGGGCAGTAGGGGCTAGGGGTTGTTTCTGGACAGGCTATGGGTATTATGGTAGCTCGGTGTCTCTCTGGGCAGTAGGGGCTAGGGGTTGTTTCTGGACAGGCTATGGGTATTATGGTAGCTCGGTGTCTCTCTGGGCAGTAGGGGCTAGGGGTTGTTTCTGGACAGGCTATGGGTATTATGGTAGCTCGGTGTCTCTCTGGGCAGTAGGGGCTAGGGGTTGTTTCTGGACAGGCTATGGGTATTATGGTAGCTCGGTGTCTCTCTGGGCAGTAGGGGCTAGGGGTTGTTTCTGGACAGGCTATGGGTATTATGGTAGCTCGGTCAGTCAGTCAGTCTGGCGCTGTCAAAAAAATGTTAATAGCTGTCAAATACTTGCTTCCTCTGTCCTTGGGAGAATCTCAATTGCATTTCCTTGATTCGTTGCTTCCTCTTTCCGTGTCTCCTTCTCAAAACCCATTGGATGAGAAGGTCAGGCCCTCCCCTCTCGCCTTCTTATCCAATGGGTTTTGAGAAGGAGGTGAGGAGAAAGGACCTGAGGAATGAAGGAAATGCAATTGAGATTCTCCCCTGGTTTCCTCCAATCCTCACCTCCTTCTCAAAGCACATTGGGGGAGAGGAGGGAAGGTTCCTCCCCTCGGGCTACAATGCACATTCAAGGAGAGGCAAGGAGTGGAGGAAACAAGGACAGAGGAAGCAAGAATGCGATGTCTTGTTTTCACACACACACAATGCTTGAAGTGTTTACTGATTATAATGATTTCATTATTGGTTATTATTATTATTGTCATTGATTTTGTTGACAGAACCCGTTGTATTATATTATATTATTACATAAACTATTAAAACATATAGAAATGCTGTTGTTTATCTTTTTTCATTCTTCTGGAAGGTTTAGCATGGCTATTAATGATAGAGAAGTTGACTAAAGCACAAAGAGACCTGGATACTAGGCATGACAAATAAAGTTGACTACAGTCTTCCTCTAGAGCACAAGGAAAGAACAGTAGACCCTGTGCCCGTTGGAGGGCTGAGTAACTCAGAGATTCTAGAAAACCTTGATGTCTTTTTGGCACACTTGGCGACATTGTTGCACCGCTTTCAGAATTTCAGGGTTTATTCTCAGATTGTGCCATCTGAGACAAAATGTACTAGAGCATGACATTGACATTGGGGGCTCTGCCCCCAATCAAACAACATGCGTATCCAGTGAATCCTTAAAAGAGAGAGGAACTCCGCATTGAGGTGGAGTTCATGCTTAAGCTTGGCGTCGCACAACATGGCAACATTCCGTGGGTTTGTGTTGTATATTAGTACCTAAGGCAGATGGGTGTCTGCAGTTTTGTTCTGATTTTCGTTACTAAGTCGGGACTCGTACCCTTTGCCCAGGGTCGACGATTGTGTGGACTGTGTTGGCGCTGCTAAGTACATTACCAAGTTCGATCTGCTGAAGGGATATTGGCAGGTCCCTCTAACTGAGCGCGCCAAAGAGTTGTCTGCTTTTGTCCTGATGGTTTGTTTTCCGACCTTCCTCTTCCGTTCGTTGAAAATACACTTTTGGTCTCTGCACTGGTGCTAGCTGCTCCAGATTTTCGTAGTCCGTTTGCTTTGTACACCGATGCCAGAGGCCTCTGGCAATGGAATTAAGAATATATAAATAAATATATGGACAAGCAATGTCTGAGCAGCATGGACTAATATACAGTAGAATAGTATAGAATACAGTATATACATATGAGATGAGTAATGCAAGATATGTAAACATAATTAAAGTGACTAGTGTTCCATTTATTAAAATGGCCAGTGATTTCTAATCTATGTATATAGGGCAGCAGCCTCTAATGTGTTAGTGAAGGCTATTTAACAGTCTGATGGCCTTGAGATAGAAGCTGTTGCCTATATAAGTGTTGACAGCCAGTAGACACCATGTTTATATTGGAGGAGACATTTAAGTAGCAACACATTTACAGTACCAGTCAAAAGTTTGGACACACCTACTCATTCCAGGGTTTTTCTTATTTTTTTAAAACTGTTTTCTACATTGTAGAATAATAGTGAAGACATCAAAACTATGAAATAACACATATGGAATCATGTAGTAACAAAAAAAGTGTTAAACAAATCCAAATATATTTGAGATTTGAGATTCTTCAAATAGCCACCCTTTGCCTTGATGACAGCTTTGCGCACTCTTGGCATTCTCTCAACCAGCTTCACCTGGAATTATTTTCCAACAGTCTTGAAGGAGTTCCCACATATGCTGAGCACTTGTTGGCTGCTTTTCCTTCACTCTGCGGTCCAACTCATCCCAAACCATCTCAATTGGTGCATTGCGCCTGGTAACAGTGTGGGACTGTTTGGAATTTAGGGCGTATGGATTTACTGAGTGACATGCTAATCAATTAAAATTGTGATTGAATCACACGACTATGAGGCGAGGTGCTAAATTTATTTGACAGTTGTACTAAATTGGACATTAAAAAATGGCCAATCTAAATAAATGTTCTATCACATTAACCATATTATTCTTGGGAGTTGATTGATTATACATTTGGGCATATAACGTTTATATGTGAAAACTATTTATAAGATGCGCACTTTCCGATTTTCCGAACTCACTTCCTTCCACTTGTGATGCTCATGGTTGGAAGCCCATAATATATGGAGGAGGTTAGCGTTTCGCTAGATGGTGATGGACTGAGAGATCAGCCAATTAAAACTGGCAGCTGTTTTCGCCACTCCTGCCATTCAGTTTAATTTAAGTTCCATTCTGAGGTGCTGTGAAACCAGACAGTTCGACGGAGCGAAAGCCGTTTGGTGGACAAGATTAGAATGACTCTGAAGAGAATGTTGCACTAAGCTAATGTTCTAGAATGACTCTTAAGAGAATGTTGCACTAAGCTAATGTTCTAGAATGACTCTTAAGAGAATGTTGCACTAAGATAATGTTCTAGAATGACTCTGAAGAGAATGTTGCACTAAGCTAATGTTCTAGAATGACTCTTAAGAGAATGTTGCACTAAGCTAATGTTCTAGAATGACTCTTAAGAGAATGTTGCACTAAGCTAATGTTCTAGAATGACTCTGAAGAGAATGATGCACTAAGCTAATGTTCTAGAATGACTCTGAAGATAATGTGAGAACTGCAGCAGTTGTTATGTTATATTATACAACGGGTGGGTCTAATTCGAAATGCTGATTGGTTAAAACTGCATTCCAGACAGTGTCTATTCCACAAGTTACCACTGGCTAAATCTATGAACTTGATCGCCACTATAAAAAGCATCTAGACATTATCTCACATTTATTTTAGATTAACATTTAGTTTTCAACAGCGGAGATTTGTATAAACCTTGCTGTCTGTCTCTCCGACATTTGCAACATTGTTTCAATATTCAAATTCGATCTCCAGCAATAATGAACGTGTCGGGAGTCGGGACGAGACAGACAGGCAGGCAACGTTTCTCAGCCAGTCGAAATCATGAATCAGCTGGCATAATTTTTATGGATATATATAAAGAAATGTCAATTGAAAAAAGGTAAAACTAAACGAAGTGCAGCTAGTTTGCAGTCTTTCCAGCTTCAGTTTGAAATGATTGTGTTGGCTGTGTTGTTGGCTAGCTCCTCTGAACAACAGTGTCCTGACGAGTGAGCAAATGTTCTATGCCAGGCGAAATCACGCCTCATTAGCTATGTATCCAAATAAATGTCACTAGAAAACAGTTTAAACAAAAGCAAATGCAGCTACTTTGCTGTTATTCTGGTTGCACTTTTTTTGTGACTGTAAGTTAGCCGTAGTTGGCTAGCTAGCAAGCAAGGGATAAGAACGTTGCCAGCCAGTATGGCAATGGAACATTTAGAACGAACGACTGGGTTGCGTCCATAGATACAGAGCAAAAAGACTGAATGACTGGGTCGCGTCTCTAGCAACCGAACCGATAGAACAAATGACCAGCCGGCTTGGGTAATATTTTGTGTATGTTGTTAAGTTGCGTCAATTCAAATCTGGTATTGGAACAAAAAGAGGTCAATACACGTCTTCTAAAATAGACTAGTATTTTAATTAATGCAAAACACTTCAATGGTAAATATGATGTTAGTATTTACGGGTCCACTGAAATACCACGCAGGGCAGTCAGAGAACTAACTGTCTCAACCCAAAGTTATTATTTTAATACTCTGACAGAGATAGTTCCTGCTCCCTGCTGGCCTATCAGAGTAGAGACTGAGCGTGGTTTAGACTTACTCAGCCTATCGTTGGCGCACAGGCTGGTCCCAGCCCCTTGGCGCTTCACTGTTGCCAGGCATTAGTTGTTATCTCCACAACTTGTCTCGAGTCAGCAACCTCAGACATAGTCTGTCCTTGAGCGGTTTAACAAAGAGGCTGTGTGTGTGTCTGTGTGAATCACAAGTCTGTCTCAGCCTACCCCCATAACAGTTCCCCACATTAATCACAGCTTGTTATGTTAAACAATCTATTATCAGTACAGTACAAACCTATTATGTTTAATCATTAATGTATTCTTTCTAAGCTAGGCATCACATCTAGTTATAATAAAATAGATCCCCACAATTCCCCTTTTCACACCCACTGGGTGTGAACCCAAAATAAGAAAACCCAAAATAAGACATTTCAGGGAAATGTAGGATTCCCCCTTTTGACACCCACTAGGGTGTCACTCATTAAAATACAATACAAACAAAAATAATCACACTTTTATTAATAGGCAATAATGATAATAAAAAATAAAAACCCTCAGTCCTTCCATCTACACCTAACTTGTACTAGGTTGGCTTCCAGCCACCCAGGAACTTCAAACCTTCACATAAGGAAAGACAAACATTCACAATGGTTAACTTGATTAATAAAGCATAAAACATAAACAGGGAAGTAAACTTTGGTCCCCTTTAGACACCCTCTAGTATGTCACTCCACCACCTCACCAATAGCAAACCAAGGGTCATCCTTTGTCAACCCCATCTCAGTGTCTGCATCTCCTTCTTGAGCCCCTAGGAGGGGCATCATACCAGCCGTATGCACGACATCTGTAACAGACTTTCTCAGACAAGGAATTACACAGGCAGCACAGCACATTAATATTAGAAACACAACTACTAGGGTCAGAAATCCAGTAACCACCAATGATGCGAACTTACCAAACCACTCCCCCAACCAGGAGAGCAGTCCGTTTTCCCTCCATTCCAGCCATGCTCTTCATTTCAGGTGATAGTTTATCTAAACCAACCAGGGCTTTAGAGATACTCCCGTCAGGACTGGTATTGTTAGGGATAAACGTACAACAATGGCTTCCCATTCTATAGACACCACCCCTTTCTGCCTGATCTAGAGCCAACCTCTTTTTACTAAGTCATAAGAGTGAGATGGCGGATAATTGTTCAAAAGATCCCTTCTGTTGCATCCCTAGTCCAGCCAATAAATTGTTGTTGGTCGTAACAGATATAATTAATCCAATCCACAATTTTGCTTGTCACCCATCAAAAGAACGTGGTAGTAAACCCTTCCCCTAATTGTTTCATAGCTCGGTATCCATCCGATACCCCCCTTGGTATCCCAATCGCATCCATCTAAATAGGGCTATTCTCCTTCTTGTTAAAACTCCTCCTACATCTGTTTAATCCTTGGTTCCTGGTGACTAATTCTAACTAGCTGAACCAGTAGAACCAGGGCGCATGTATCTAGCCACCCCTTTGGAATTCTCTGCCTTACACTGCCTTTACTGGCACACGCCCACCACACATCGGTTACAGGGGCTGTAAGGTTCAGAATTCTCTCCTGTGCTTCCGAACTTAAATCTCCAATTGATAATTGGTGATGTCTTTGTTTCTCTTTACCCCCCATCTGGATGTTCAGTCCCGCCCGGTCTCATATTCCCGTCCCCAAGTGTGTTTAAACACTTGAGTCTAGGAGCAATCCGCCGTGGGGGCCGAACACGAATAGAATAGGATTTTATAATCCCAATGTGCTTATTGACATGTACCCCACCCGTTGGCTACGTCCCTAACCCTTATTTTGAATCTGACAGTCTGCCCTTCTCTGACTCCCATTTTGTAGGCCACTCGTCCTTGACGGTCAGTATGTCGGGTCGCTTCTCTTCTCTTTTACTTCTTAATAATGGTAATGGCATAGCACAATTGGTGGTGGGTCTTGACATATCAAGACCATTACCGAGACTATGATGCAACTCAAGTTATCCATATTCCCAAAAACCGCCAACCCTCTCCTGTCCTCAGTCTTTCTGCTTGGTGTTACCCCATACTCACACCCTGAGAACACAGGGTGATAGGTCGGGGTAGGAGATCTTCATTAACAGAGGTGATCCCCAGACCCTATTGGTCCAGTTCTTCTCTCTAACTCTGCATGTGTTCAGTGGTGCTTGCATGTGTTCTTACCTTTTTGCAGTGGGTAATGTGGACCCAGGTTGCTCTTTCTGCTATTCTAATGGCACATGCAGTGACCAATATAACCTGATAGGGCCCTTCCCAACAGGCCTGCTTCCAGTTTTTCTTCTTTAGGGACTGGATGCTCACCAGTCACCTGGTTAGATAGAGTGGGTCACCTTCTCCTTTAGTTCACTGTGGGGCACAAAACCTCTGACATACGGGTGTGGTTAATAAACTATGTTCACACGTGTTCAGCTCTCAATTTCTATTTCTGATTGCATTCTCTTTCTAGACTGTATCTAAAAAATAGTTTTTTTTAAAAAGTATTTTGTCCTCTCCTTCGTATATATTTATTATTTAATCCTACCATCTCCTACCCCCCTTTTGACACATGTTTTGCTCATGTGTCAATATTACCACCTACCTAAACAATCACTTAGGTAATATTGGTAATTTATCATCCAATTGCCATCCCTTATTTTTAAATACTGCCTAATTTTAACATAACAACCCTTTATAACCATCATACTAGGTGTGTTGTTTTTTATTTGAAAAACCCAATTTGAAAAACAACAACCACAAATAGCCAGGCCCCACTTGATTTGGTAGCTCCCTTCTATGACCTAAATACTGCCTAACTTCACTACTGCTCCCCCTCGCCCTGGGCAACATTCCAATGAGATAAGCTAATCTCTTTCTCCTGGTTATACATTTTGTTAACCTTCAATTACCATCAGTAATCTAAAGATGGTAGTACATACAAAACATGATACCGATATCCCCAGTCCTAACCCATCAATAATTGTTTGTATCAATCTAATTCCTCATAACTAATCCATAAAACCACTCAAAATTCCTCGAGTATACAATGATTATTTAATTGATTACCTTAAATCTGCTACATGTGATCTCATCTCAAATGATCCATTATCAATTATTTGATCAACCCCCTAAGAAAATCTGTCTCCCCTTCTATTGTTCCTGTCCCCCCTGTAAATGTCATATTTCATTTTTTTGCCAATACAATCACGGTTACATCAAATGTTCCCTCCTTTGGACATTTAGTTACTATCTTTCTGGTCCTTTTTCTCATTTGTAAGAGATATTACCAATATCTTCACTATTTTCTGGGAACCTTCTCTTTATGATTGCTACTGGTGATCCTGCCATCTCTACTTCTGGTGTGGTCTAATGTCTATATTAGGGTGTAAGGTAAATTATTCCTGTTGTCTTTTTCAGCTAAACGTTTTATATTCCTCAGTTAATGGTATTTTCTCCCTAATATATCTTCATACTCTTCTTCTTTCCCTAAATGAGATTTGATCCCTTGCCTTCCCTCTACTATCCTTCTATCATTACTGGATCAATGATAATAACTGTAATAACTATTAATAATAATTGTAATAACTATTTCATATTAAATTGTGCCTTTTTCTGATAATGTTATAATTGTAGCCTATTGCATTACTTTAGCTTAAAATATAAGTTTGTTTATTTAACAAATCTAGAACCCACTATAGGTTGGTGCTATTCCCTCAGCATAATAGCTAAAGCTACTTGCATCCCCTGGTCCCCGTAACGAAAATAAATTATCGTTCTAGAATTCACCAACTATTTGCATACACCACTGGTGTTAAGCAACCTATCGAATAAAGTAATAACAATTATAATTTATTAAAGCACTGCCTTCCAGTCAAGTATTTAGACCTCTACTTGAAATCTTACAGCTCAATCTAACTCGCTTGACTGTCTCTATTTTTTTTCGCTAACCAGAGCCATAAATTATTCTCCTTTGTCCTCAACTCAATTTTCACAGCTCCATCGCCATTTCAGTCCGCTATTCAATTTCTTTAACTGTTCTCTCTGATTAGGCCCTAATTAATAAAACAAATACTTGCTATCGTTGATAAGCATACATTTAATGATATTCCTATCATTTGAACTATCTCTCACCCCTCCCCTTGCTCCTTCCTACACAACGGGGGAGGCGCGGGGACCTTGTAACATATTTTCATAGACCTTTCTAGAATACTTCTACTTAAGCTATCTAATTCAACCTTTCACATTTCTCAATCCACGTAGTAATCTAGGTCTATAGCCCCAATGCGAAAGCTTTACCCACTGTCCCTACCTGGGTTCGAACCAGGGACCCTCTACATACATTGCCAGTCATCCCACACATTCCGCGATGCTTTCAAAGTAAATACTTCCAGTTCATAGAGCAAGTGACGTCACCAAATGAAAACCGCACTAGCTTTCACCTCAGTCAGCAACACAAAAACTCTCTCTCTCTGCACCCACTCCCTATCGAATAAGTGAGTCTTTCCATTCAACCCAAACCACGCTACAAATCTTCCATTCAACATCAACAAACCAAATACTCAGTAGTATCCGGTCACCACCCATACCAGCCGCCGAATTCACTCATACACACAGACCCCACCCCATGCCACCGAAATGCCCAACAAAACACAATAGTTCAATGGAGCCTCCTATTGGCTCTCCACTATTTATACATTACTTCCATAACCACACCAGTCATGGTCCGATCACCCATCAAACCCCATCACATGATCAAACAACGGCACAACCTTAAACTCATATTCTCTACTTTCTCACCCATTACGTACGTCTACGTTCGGGTGAGCAAGTTCATACGTAAATATCGTTAGAAATGTATAGGTACTTCTCAAATAATCGCTTTGTGGTGTTTTTAGCCAATTCTTAATCGACACAAATCACTTCTTAGTCTTTCCTGACTCTCCAAAAGCCATACTTTCGCTGTCTCTAGCCCCTCCCCTCGCGGTTCTCCCTCCTGTGTCCAGTCGGAACAGGTTTTGTCTGTTTTTCGTTTTAATTTGTAATATTCGTCCGTTATTTAATTATTTAAAGTACGTCTATCTATTTATTTAAATCAAATTATTCCCACCTAATTAGTTAAAGTCGGTGCATATTTATATTTCAACGATAAATCTAATTATTTCAGTCTAATTATTTAACCAGTATTTTGCAGGGTCAAACATCAAACGTTAAATTAATGTGGCGTCAAACATAAAACATTTATATTTGGGAACATCAAGCCAATATCATGTTGTGTTGAACATCCAATGTTAAGTTGAATAATATATCAAATTTCAACTTAATTTCTTCTTTAAAACCAGTATTATGTTATTTCAAACACCAACGTTACAGTTTAATTATATCAGTTCAATACATTTCAATTTAGTTATATTGACTATTCATTATTTTTACCTCTATTTTCAATCTCAACCTCGCCTACTATCCTCCTCCCTATCTAAAAAATACTCAGCTGAACCTAGCCGTACCCTCGTAGTTACGGACCTTGCCAGTCGCCAGTAGTTATCAAACATTTCCCGAACCTAGCCGTAGCCTCGTAGTTACGGACCTTGACGGTGTAATTCTTCGAACCTAGCCGTACCCTCGTAGTTACGGACCTTGCAGATAGCAATTACTAATTCAATTATTCCCTGTATCTTCGAACCTAGCCGTACCCTCGTAGTTACGGACCTTGCCGATAGATTTCAGTATTTTCCCCGAACCTAGCCGTACCCCCGTAGTTACGGACCTTGCCAGTAGAACAATACTCTATGGTACCATGGTTTAACATCACATTCACCACAGGTTTGCATGTCACAATATGGTGCTTATCTACTCATAATAATTCGTATAATAATTCATAATTTAGTTCACTTACATCAAACAGGTGTTTCACAAAATTAATTTGGATAAAGCCAATGTGCAGAACTTTAGTTATATAACAATAGGTGTCTGCTTACCTGTTTTTAGTTGACCGGACTCTTTGTGAAACACACCGTTCAACGACAGCGATGTCCAATGGGCCGGACAATACCCAGCGAAGTCCCTCTACCAGATCACGTCGGTGGTCACCAATTGTTAAGTTGTGTCAATTCAAATCTGGTATTGGAACAAAAAGAGGTCAATACACGTCTTCTAAAATAGACTAGTATTTTAATTAATGCAAAACACTTCAATGGTAAATATGATGTTAGTATTTACGGGTCCACTGAAAAATCACGCAGGGCAGTCAGAGAACTAACTGTCTCAACCCAAAGTTATTATTTTAATACTCTGACAGAGATAGTTCCTGCTCCAAGCAGGCCTATCAGAGTAGAGACTGAGCGTGGTTTAGACTTACTCAGCCTATCGTTGGCGCACAGGCTGGTCCCAGCCCCTTGGCGCTTCACTGTTGCCAGGCATTAGTTGTTATCTCCACAACTTGTCTCGAGTCAGCAACCTCAGACATAGTCTGTCCTTGAGCGGTTTAACAAAGAGGCTGTGTGTGTGTCTGTGTGAATCACAAGTCTGTCTCAGCCTACCCCCATAACAGTTCCCCACATTAATCACAGCTTGTTATGTTAAACAATCTATTATCAGTACAGTACAAACCTATTATGTTTAATCATTAATGTATTCTTTCTAAGCTAGGCATCACATCTAGTTATAAGAAAATAGATCCCCACAATGTCCATTACATGAAATCCAAATAAAAATCCATTTGAATTACAGGTTGTAATGCAACAAAATAGGAAAAACGCCAAGGGGGATGAATACTTTTGCAAGGCACTGTATAGAGATATAGTGGTATAATGATATAGTGGTATAGTGGTATAGTGATATAGTGGTATAGTGGTATAGTGGTATAGTGATATAGTGGTATAGTGATATAGTGTAGTGATATAGTGGTATAGTGATATAGTGGTATAGTGTAGTGATATAGTGGTATAGTGATATAGTGTAGTGATATAGTGGTATAGTGGTATAGTGGTATAGTGGTATAGTGATATAGTGGTATAGTGATATAGTGATATAGTGGTATAGTGTAGTGATATAGTGGTATAGTGATATAGTGGTATAGTGGTATAGTGGTATAGTGGTATAGTGGTATAGTGGTATAGTGGTATAGTGATATAGTGGTATAGTGGTATAGTGGTATAGTGTAGTGATATAGTGGTATAGTGGTATAGTGGTATAGTGGTATAGTGATATAGTGGTATAGTGATATAGTGGTATAGTGTAGTGATATAGTGGTATAGTGGTATAGTGGTATAGTGGTATAGTGATATAGTGGTATAGTGGTATAGTGGTATAGTGTAGTGATATAGTGGTATAGTGATATAGTGATATAGTGGTATAGTGGTATAGTGGTATAGTGGTATAGTGGTATAGTGTAGTGATATAGTGGTATAGTGGTATAGTGGTATAGTGGTATAGTGATATAGTGGTATAGTGATATAGTGATATAGTGGTATAGTGTAGTGATATAGTGGTATAGTGATATAGTGGTATAGTGGTATAGTGGTATAGTGGTATAGTGATATAGTGGTATAGTGGTATAGTGGTATAGTGGTATAGTGATATAGTGGTATAGTGGTATAGTGGTATAGTGATATAGTGGTATAGTGATATAGTGGTATAGTGTAGTGATATAGTGGTATAGTGTAGTGATATAGTGGTATAGTGATATAGTGATATAGTGGTATAGTGATATAGTGGTATAGTGGTATAGTGGTATAGTGGTATAGTGGTATAGTGATATAGTGGTATAGTGGTATAGTGGTATAGTGGTATAGTGATATAGTGGTATAGTGATATAGTGATATAGTGGTATAGTGTAGTGATATAGTGGTATAGTGTAGTGGTATAGTGGTATAGTGATATAGTGGTATAGTGGTATAGTGGTATAGTGATATAGTGGTATAGTGGTATAGTGGTATAGTGGTGTAGTGATATAGTGGTATAGTGATATAGTGATATAGTGGTATAGTGGTATAGTGATATAGTGGTATAGTGTAGTGATATAGTGGTATAGTGGTATAGTGGTATAGTGATATAGTGTAGTGATATAGTGGTATAGTGGTATAGTGATATAGTGGTATAGTGGTATAGTGGTATAGTGGTATAGTGGTATAGGTCACCAAGTGCAACATAGCTTCAGTGTGTAAATTAGCTAGAAAGATGTGTCGGCATCGAGTAATTGTCTCTGGCCCCCTCCCAGTTAGGGGAAGTGACGAGCTCTACAGCAGAGTCTCAGCACTCAATCGCTGGTTGAAAACTGTTTTCTGCCCCTCCCAAAAGATAACATTTGTGGATAATTGGCCCTCTTTCTGGGACTCACCCACAAACAGGACCAAGCCTGACCTGCTGAGGAGTGACGGACTCCATCCTAGCTGGAGGGGTGCTCTCCTCTTATCTACCAACATAGATAGGGCTCTAACTCCTCTAGCCCCACAGTGAAATAGGGTGCAGGCCAGGCAGCAGGCTGTTAGCCAACCTGCCAGCTTAGTGGAGTCTGCCAATAGCATAGTCAGTGTAGTCAGCTCAGCCATACCCATTGAGACTGTGTCTGTGCCTCGACCTAGGTTGGGCAAAACTAAACATGGCGGTGTTCACCCTAGCAATCTTATTAGGATAAAGACCTCCTCCATTCCTGCCATTATTGAAAGAGATCGTGATACCTCACATCTCAAAATAGGGTTACTTAATGTTAGATCCCTCACTTCAAAGGCAGTCATAGTCAATGAACTAATCACTGATCATAATCTTGATGTGATTGGCCTGACTGAAACATGGCTTAAGCCTGATGAATTTGCTGTGTTAAATGAGGCCTCACCTCCTGGTTACACTAGTGACCATATTCCCGTGCATCCCGCAAGGCGGAGGTGTTGCTAACATTTACGATAGCAAATTTCAATTTACAAAAAAAAAATGGCGTTTTCATCTTTTGAGCTTCTAGTCATGAAATCTATGCAGCCTACTCAATCACTTTTTATAGCTACTGTTTACAGGCCTCCTGGGCCATATACAGCGTTCCTCTCTGAGTTTCCTGAATTCCTATCAGACCTTGTAGTCATAGCAGATCATATTCTAATTTTTGGTGATTTTAATATTCACATGGAGAAGTCCACAGACCCACTCCAAAAGTCTTTCGGAGCCATCATCGACTCAGTGGGTTTTGTCCAACATGTCTCTGGACCTACTCACTGCCACAGTCATACTCTGGACCTAGTTTTGTCCCATGGAATAAATGTTGTAGATCTTAATGTTTTTCCACAAAATCCTGGACTATCGGACCACCATTTTATTACGTTTGCAATCGCAACAAATAATCTGCTCAGACCCCAACCAAGGAGCATCAAAAGTCGTGCTATAAATTCTCAGACAACACAAAAATTCCTTGATGCCCTTCCAGACTCCTTCTGCCTACCCAAGGACGTCAGAGGACAAAAATCAGTTAACCACTTAACTGAGGAACTCAATTTAACCTTGCGCAATACCCTAGATGCAGTTGCACCCCTAAAAACGAAAAACATTTGTCATAAGAAACTAGCTCCCTGGTATACAGAAAATACCCGAGCTTTGAAGCAAGCTTCCAGGAAATTGGAACGGAAATGGCGCCACACCAAACTGGAAGTCTTCCGACTAGCTTGGAAAGACAGTACCGTGCAGTACCGAAGAGCCCTCACTGCTGCTCGATCATCCTACTTTTCCAACTTAATCGAGGAAAATAAGAATAATCCAAAATTTCTTTTTGATACTGTTGCAAAGCTAACTAAAAAGCAGCATTCCCAAGAGAGGATGGCTTTCACTTCAGCAGTAATAAATTCATGAACTTCTTTGAGGAAAAGATCATGACCATTAGAAAGCAAATTACGGACTCCTCTTTGAATCTGCGTATTCCTCCAGGGCTTAGCTGTCCTGGATCTGCACAGCTCTGCGAGGGCCTGGGATCGGGAGAGACACTTAAGTGTTTTAGTACTATATCTCTTGACACAATGATGAAAATAATCATGGCCTCTAAACCTTCAAGCTGCATACTGGATCCTATTCCTACTAAACTGCTGAAGGAGCTGCTTCCTGTGCTTGGCCCTCCTATGTTGAACATAATAAACAGCTCTCTATCCACCGGATGTGTACCAAACTCACTAAAAGTGGCAGTGATAAAGCCTCTCTTGAAAAAGCCAAACCTTGACCCGGAAAATATAAAAAACTATCGGCCTATATCGAATCTTCCATTCCTCTCAAAAATTTTAGAAAAAGCTGTTGCGCAGCAACTCACTGCCTTTCTGAAGACAAACAATGTATACGAAATGCTTCAGTCTGGTTTTAGACCCCATCATAGCACTGAGACTGCACTTGTGAAGGTGGTAAATGACCTTTTAATGGCGTCAGACCGAGGCTCTGCATCTGTCCTCGTGCTACTAGACCTTAGTGCTGCCTTTGACACCATCGATCACCACATTCTTTTGGAGAGACTGGAAACCCAAATTGGTCTACACGGACAAGTTCTGGCCTGGTTTTAGATCTTACCTGTCGGAAAGATATCAGTTTGTCTCTGTGAATGGTCTGTCCTCCGACAGATCAACTGTACATTTCGGTGTTCCTCAAGGTTCCGTTTTAGGACCACTATTGTTTTCACTATATATTTTACCTCTTGGGGATGTTATTCGAAAACATAATGTTAACTTTCACTGCTATGCGGATGACACACAGCTGTACATTTCAATGAAACATGGTGAAGCCCCAAAATTGCCCTCGCTAGAAGCCTGTGTTTCAGACATAAGGAAGTGGATGGCTGAAAACTTTCTACTTTTAAACTCGGACAAAACAGAGATGCTTGTTCTAGGTCCCAAGAAACAAAGAGATCTTCTGTTAAATCTGACAATTCATCTTGATGGTTGTAAAGTCGTCTCAAATAAAACTGTGAAGGACCTCGGCGTTACTCTTGACCCTGATCTCTCTTTTGACGAACATATCAAGACTGTTTCAAGGACAGCTTTTTTCCATCTACGTAACATTGCAAAAAAATCAGAAATTTTCTGTCCAAAAATGATGCAGAAAAATTAATCCATGCATTTGTTACTTCTAGGTTAGACTACTGCAATGCTCTATTTTCCGGCTACCCGGATAAAGCACTAAATAAACTTCAGTTAGTGCTAAATACGGCTGCTAGAATCCTGACTAGAACCAAGAAATTTGATCATATTACTCCAGTGCTAGCTTCCCTACACTGGCTTCCTGTTAAGGCAAGGGCTGATTTCAAGGTTTTACTGTTAACCTATAAAGCGTTACATGGGCTTGCTCCTACCTATCTTTCCGAGTTGGTCCTGCCGTACATACCAATACGTACGCTACGGTCACAAGACGCAGGCCTCCTAATTGTCCCTAGAATTTCTAAGCAAACAGCGGGAGGCAGGGCTTTCTCCTATAGATCTCCATTTTTATGGAACAGTCTGCCTACCCATGTGAGAGACGCAGACTCGGTCTCAACCTTTAAGTCTTTACTGAAGACTTATCTCTTCAGTAGGTCATATGATTGAGTGTAGTCTGGCCCAGGAGTGTGAAGGTGAACGGAAAGGCTCTGGAGCAACGAACAGCCCTTGCTGTCTCTGCCAGGCCGGTTCCCCTCTCCACTGGGGTTCTCTGCCTCTAACCCTGTTGCAGGGGCTGAGTCACTGGCTTGCTGGTGCTCTTTCATGCCGTCCCTGGGAGGGGTGCGTCACTTGAGTGGGTTGAGTTACTGACGTGATCTTCCTGTCTGGGTTGGCGCCCCCCTTGGTTTGTGCTGTGGTGGAGACCTCTGTGGGCTATACTCGGCCTTGTCTCAGGATTGTAAGTTGGTGGTTGAGGATATCCCTCTAGTGGTGCGGGGGCTGTGCTTTGGCAGAGTGGGTGGGGTTATATCCTTCCTGTTTGGCCCTGTCCGGGTTTCTTCGGATAGGGCCACAGTGTCTCCGGACCGCTCCTGTCTCAGCCTCCAGTATTTATGCTGCAGTAGTTTATGTGTCGGGGGGCTGGGGTTAGTTGGTTATACCTGGAGTACTTCTCCTGTCTTATCCAGTGTCCTGTGTGAATTTAAGTATGCTCTCTCTAATTCTCTCGTTCTCTCTTTCTCTCTGAGAACCTGAGCCCTAGGACCATACGTCAGGACTACCGGGCATGATGACACCTTGCTGTCCCCAGTCCGCCTGGCCTTGCTGCTATTCCAGTTTCAACTGTTCTGCCTGCGGTTACGAAACCCCTACCTGTCCCAGACCTGCTGTTTTCAACTCTTAATGATCGGCTATGAAAAGCCAACTGAGAGACCTGAGCCCTAGGACCATACGTCGGGGACTACCGGCCGTGGTGACTCCTTGCTGTCCCCAGTCCGCCTGGCCTTGCTGCTATTCCAGTTTCAACTGTTCTGCCTGCGGTTATGGAACCCCTACCTGTCCCAGACCTGCTGTTTTCAACTCTTAATGATCGGCTATGAAAAGCCAACTGAGATTTATTCCTGATTATTATTTGACCATGCTTGTCACTTATGAACATTTTTGAACATCTTGGCATGGTTCTGTTATAATCTTCACCCGGCACAGCCAGAAGAGGACTGGCCACCCCTCATAGCCTGGTTCCTCTCTAGGTTTCTTCCTAGGTTTTCGCCTTTCTAGGGAGTTTTTCCTAGCCACCGTGCTTCTACACCTGCATTACTAGCTGTTTGGGGTTTTAGGCTGGGTTTCTGTACAGCACTTCGAGATATTAGCTGATGTAAGAAGGGCTATATAAAATAAAATTGATTGATTGATTGATAGTGGTATAGTGTAGTGATATAGTGATATAGTGGTATAGTGGTATAGTGATATAGTGGTATAGTGGTATAGTGGTATAGTGATATAGTGGTATAGTGGTATAGTGGTATAGTGATATAGTGGTATAGTGGTATAGTGGTATAGTGATATAGTGGTATAGTGGTATAGTGATATAGTGTATAGTGGTATAGTGGTATAGTGATATAGTGGTATAGTGGTATAGTGATATAGTGGTATAGTGATATCGTGTAGTGATATAGTGGTATAGTGGTATAGTGGTATAGTGGTATAGTGTAGTGATATAGTGGTATAGTGTAGTGATATAGTGGTATAGTGGTATAGTGATATAGTGGTATAGTGATATAGTGGTATAGTGGTATAGTGATATAGTGATATAGTGGTATAGTGATATAGTGGTATAGTGGTATAGTGGTATAGTGGTATAGTGTAGTGATATAGTGATATAGTGGTATAGTGGTATAGTGGTATAGTGGTATAGTGATATAGTGGTATAGTGGTATAGTGGTATAGTGGTATAGTGGTATAGTGGTATAGTGGTATAGTGGTATAGTGATATAGTGGTATAGTGGTATAGTGATATAGTGGTATAGTGATATAGTGTAGTGATATAGTGGTATAGTGGTATAGTGGTATAGTGGTATAGTGATATAGTGGTATAGTGATATAGTGGTATAGTGATATAGTGTAGTGATATAGTGGTATAGTGGTATAGTGGTATAGTGGTATAGTGTAGTGATATAGTGGTATAGTGTAGTGATATAGTGGTATAGTGGTATAGTGGTATAGTGATATAGTGGTATAGTGATATAGTGGTATAGTGGTATAGTGGTATAGTGGTATAGTGATATAGTGATATAGTGGTATAGTGGTATAGTGGTATAGTGATATAGTGGTATAGTGATATAGTGGTATAGTGGTATAGTGGTATAGTGGTATAGTGATATAGTGATATAGTGGTATAGTGGTATAGTGATATAGTGGAATAGTGATATAGTGGTATAGTGATATAGTGGTATAGTGATATAGTGGTATAGTGATATAGTGGTATAGTGGTATAGTGATATAGTGGTAAAGTGATATAGTGGTATAGTGATATAGTGATATAGTGGTATAGTGGTATAGTGATATAGTGGTATAGTGGTATAGTGATATAGTGGTATAGTGATATAGTGTAGTGATATAGTGGTATAGTGATAAAGTGGTATAGTGGTATAGTGTAGTGATATAGTGGTATAGTGGTATAGTGGTATAGTGATATAGTGGTATAGTGATATAGTGGTATAGTGGTATAGTGGTATAGTGGTATAGTGATATAGTGATATAGTGGTATAGTGGTATAGTGATATAGTGTAGTGATATAGTGGTATAGTGGTATAGTGGTATAGTGGTATAGTGTAGTGATATAGTGGTATAGTGTAGTGATATAGTGGTATAGTGGTATAGTGATATAGTGGTATAGTGATATAGTGGTATAGTGGTATAGTGATATAGTGATATAGTGGTATAGTGATATAGTGGTATAGTGGTATAGTGGTATAGTGGTATAGTGTAGTGATATAGTGATATAGTGGTATAGTGGTATAGTGGTATAGTGGTATAGTGATATAGTGGTATAGTGGTATAGTGGTATAGTGATATAGTGGTATAGTGGTATAGTGGTATAGTGGTATAGTGATATAGTGGTATAGTGGTATAGTGATATAGTGGTATAGTGATATAGTGTAGTGATATAGTGGTATAGTGGTATAGTGGTATAGTGGTATAGTGATATAGTGGTATAGTGATATAGTGGTATAGTGATATAGTGTAGTGATATAGTGGTATAGTGGTATAGTGGTATAGTGGTATAGTGTAGTGATATAGTGGTATAGTGTAGTGATATAGTGGTATAGTGGTATAGTGGTATAGTGATATAGTGGTATAGTGATATAGTGGTATAGTGGTATAGTGGTATAGTGATATAGTGATATAGTGGTATAGTGGTATAGTGGTATAGTGATATAGTGGTATAGTGATATAGTGGTATAGTGGTATAGTGGTATAGTGGTATAGTGGTATAGTGATATAGTGATATAGTGGTATAGTGGTATAGTGATATAGTGGTATAGTGATATAGTGGTATAGTGGTATAGTGATATAGTGGTATAGTGGTATAGTGATATAGTGGTATAGTGATATAGTGGTATAGTGATATAGTGATATAGTGGTATAGTGGTATAGTGATATAGTGGTATAGTGGTATAGTGATATAGTGGTATAGTGGTATAGTGGTATAGTGGTATAGTGGTATAGTGATATAGTGGTATAGTGGTATAGTGATATAGTGGTATAGTGATATAGTGTAGTGATATAGTGGTATAGTGGTATAGTGGTATAGTGGTATAGTGATATAGTGGTATAGTGATATAGTGGTATAGTGATATAGTGTAGTGATATAGTGGTATAGTGGTATAGTGGTATAGTGGATATAGTGTATAGTGTATATAGTGGTATAGTGGTATAGTGGTATAGTAGATATAGTGGTATAGTGATATAGTGGTATAGTGGTATAGTGGTATAGTGGTATAGTGATATAGTGGTATAGTGGTATAGTGGTATAGTGATATAGTGGTATAGTGATATAGTGATATAGTGGTATAGTGGTATAGTGGTATAGTGGTATAGTGATATAGTGATATAGTGGTATAGTGGTATAGTGATATAGTGGTATAGTGATATAGTGGTATAGTGATATAGTGGTATAGTGGTATAGTGATATAGTGATATAGTGGTATAGTGATATAGTGGTATAGTGGTATAGTGGTATAGTGGTATAGTGTAGTGATATAGTGATATAGTGGTATAGTGGTATAGTGGTATAGTGGTATAGTGATATAGTGGTATAGTGGTATAGTGGTATAGTGATATAGTGGTATAGTGGTATAGTGGTATAGTGGTATAGTGATATAGTGGTATAGTGATATAGTGATATAGTGGTATAGTGATATAGTGTAGTGATATAGTGGTATAGTGGTATAGTGGTATAGTGGTATAGTGATATAGTGGTATAGTGATATAGTGGTATAGTGATATAGTGTAGTGATATAGTGGTATAGTGGTATAGTGGTATAGTGGTATAGTGTAGTGATATAGTGGTATAGTGTAGTGATATAGTGGTATAGTGGTATAGTGGTATAGTGATATAGTGGTATAGTGATATAGTGGTATAGTGGTATAGTGGTATAGTGGTATAGTGATATAGTGATATAGTGGTATAGTGGTATAGTGGTATAGTGATATAGTGGTATAGTGATATAGTGGTATAGTGGTATAGTGGTATAGTGGTATAGTGGTATAGTGATATAGTGATATAGTGGTATAGTGGTATAGTGATATAGTGGTATAGTGATATAGTGGTATAGTGATATAGTGGTATAGTGATATAGTGGTATAGTGATATAGTGGTATAGTGGTATAGTGATATAGTGGTATAGTGGTATAGTGATATAGTGATATAGTGATATAGTGGTATAGTGGTATAGTGGTATAGTGATATAGTGGTATAGTGGTATAGTGGTATAGTGGTATAGTGATATAGTGGTATAGTGGTATAGTGATATAGTGGTATAGTGATATAGTGTAGTGATATAGTGGTATAGTGGTATAGTGGTATAGTGGTATAGTGATATAGTGGTATAGTGATATAGTGGTATAGTGATATAGTGGTATAGTGATATAGTGGTATAGTGGTATAGTGGTATAGTGGTATAGTGTAGTGATATAGTGGTATAGTGTAGTGATATAGTGGTATAGTGATATAGTGGTATAGTGATATAGTGGTATAGTGATATAGTGGTATAGTGGTATAGTGGTATAGTGGTATAGTGATATAGTGGTATAGTGATATAGTGGTATAGTGGTATAGTGATATAGTGGTATAGTGATATAGTGGTATAGTGGTATAGTGGTATAGTGGTATAGTGATATAGTGATATAGTGATATAGTGGTATAGTGGTATAGTGATATAGTGGTATAGTGATATAGTGGTATAGTGATATAGTGGTATAGTGATATAGTGGTATAGTGATATAGTGATATAGTGGTATAGTGGTATAGTGGTATAGTGATATAGTGGTATAGTGATATAGTGGTATAGTGATATAGTGTAGTGATATGTGGTATAGTGATAAAGTGGTATAGTGGTATAGTGTAGTGATATAGTGGTATAGTGGTATAGTGGTATAGTGATATAGTGGTATAGTGATATAGTGGTATAGTGGTATAGTGGTATAGTGATATAGTGGTATAGTGATATAGTGGTATAGTGATATAGTGATATAGTGGTATAGTGGTATAGTGATATAGTGATATAGTGGTATAGTGATATAGTGAGTATAGTGATATAGTGTAGTGATATAGTGATATGGTGATATAGTGGTATAGTGGTATAGTGTAGTGATATAGTGGTATAGTGGTATAGTGGTATAGTGATATAGTGGTATAGTGATATAGTGGTATAGTGGTATAGTGGTATAGTGGTATAAGGTGATATAGTGATATAGTGATATATAGTGGTATAGTGATTACAGTGTAGTGATATAGTGGTATAGTGGTATAGTGGTATAGTGGTATAGTGATAGTGATATAGTGGTATAGTGGTAGTGATATAGTGGTATAGTGGTATAGTGGTATAGTGGTATAGTGATATAGTGGTATAGTGGTATAGTGATATAGTGATATAGTGGTATAGTGATATAGTGGTATAGTGGTATAGTGGTATAGTGGTATAGTGTAGTGATATAGTGGTATAGTGGTATAGTGGTATAGTGATATAGTGGTATAGTGATATAGTGTATGTGGTATAGTGGTATAGTGATATAGTGGTATAGTGGTATATGTATAGTGGTATAGTGCTATAGTGGTATAGTGGTATAGTGATATAGTGGTATAGTGATATAGTGATTAGTGATATAGTGGTTAGTGGTATAGTGGTATAGTGGTATAGTGATATGTGGTATAGTGATATAGTGGTATAGTGATATGTGTAGTGATATAGTGGTATAGTGGTATAGTGTATAGTGGTATAGTGATAGTGATATGTGGTATAGTGTAGTGATATAGTGATAGTGGTATATGGTATAGTGATATAGTGGTATAGTGTATAGTGGTATAGTGGTATAGTGGTATAGTGGTATAGTGTAGTGATATAGTGGTATAGTGGTATAGTGTAGTGATATAGTGGTATAGTGATATAGTGGTATAGTGGTATAGTGATATAGTGGTATGGTGGTATAGTGGTATAGTGATATAGTGGTATAGTGATATAGTGTAGTGATATAGTGGTATAGTGGTATAGTGGTATAGTGATATAGTGTATAGTGGTATAGTGGTATAATGATATAGTGGTATAGTGCGTATATGATATAGTGGTATAGTGGTATAGTGATATAGTGGTATAGTGGTATAGTGATATAGTGGTATAGTGATATAGTGTAGTGATATAGTGGTATAGTGGTATAGTGGTATAGTGATATAGTGTATAGTGGTATAGTGGTATAGTGGTATAGTGGTATAGTGTAGTGATATAGTGGTATAGTGGTATAGTGTAGTGATATAGTGGTATAGTGATATAGTGGTATAGTGGTATAGTGGTATAGTGGTTAGTGATATAGTGGTATAGTGATATATTGTAGTGTATAGTGGTATAGTGGTATAGTGATATAGTGGTATAGTGGTATAGTGGTATAGTGTATAGTGATATAGTGGTATAGTGTATAGTGTATAGTGGTATAGTGGTATAGTGGTATAGTGATATGTGGTATAGTGGTATTGGTATAGTGATATAGTGATATAGTGGTATAGTGATATAGTGTATAGTGATATAGTGATTAGTGATATAGTGGTATAGTGGTATAGTGTATAGTGGTTAGTGATATAGTGGTATAGTGTATAGTGATATAGTGTATAGTGTATAGTGATATAGTGGTATAGTGGTATAGTGGTTGTGTTAGTGATATAGTGTATAGTGGTATAGTGTATAGTGGTATAGTGTATTGTATAGTGGTATAGTGATAAGTGGTATAGTGGTATAGTGGTATAGTGATATAATGATATAGTGGTACAGTGATAGTGGTATAGTATTAGTGGTATAGTGGTATAGTGCGTATAGTGGTATAGTGATATAGTGGTATAGTGTTGTGGTATGTGATATGTATATGTGTATTGGTATGTGATATAGTTATAGTGGTATAGTGATAT